>NW_026555342.1:4275321-4477338 GCF_029017545.1 Prosopis cineraria | reverse complement strand
AAACGTTAATTAACCAAACAAGTTTGATAGAGGAGGGATAGTATCTTATCTTTCAAAAGAAGATAATTGCATGCAACTTTGTTGTTAAATAACATGCATGTTTTCCAAGCTGCTTGAAGTTTAACATTTTCCCCATTTCATAGTTTATCTTTCAAAATTGTTTTTCCTTATTAATATTTTTTTCTTGCCAATAATCCTAACAAAAATATGTGATTATCATCTTCTAAATTAATCATAAATGCAATAAAATAATAGCATTTTTATACTGTCATTTGTTACGTAGAATTAACCTTGATCATGGATTGAAAAATATTTCTGATTTGAAATGCTCAATTTCATAGAAATTAAATAGAGAGAGAATCACGTCAAAAAACCTGACAAAAATTATTTACAAACAAGAAATAATATAAAATAAATTATTGTTAAAATGTGAATATCGGCTTTTTTTCTCTCAAATTAAGATTTGTTATTAGTCTTTATTTGTGAATAAATTTTTGCTAGATCATTAAATTATTAATGAAATAGTTATAAATTATTAATAAGGTAGTTATATATTAAAATTATTAATAACATGTGATTGATTTAATCATTAAATATGTAAAATTGTGTAGTTATAAAAAGTTGAAGTAAAAGCTATAAATTACTGATGAAGTAGTGGTATACAATTGATCTTACTGTAACATATAATTAATTTAATTATTAGATATCTGAGTTACAATTGTAAAAAGTTAAGTAAAGTAATAGTTGTATTATTAATAAATGTAACGTATTTTTAATAGAGATATTATTGTCTTTATATTTCAATTTCAAATTCCATTTAGATCCAAGAGACTTATTTGTGAATTTTAAATTTTATAAAATTTATTTATAAATAAATCTATTTCACGAGAACTATATATAATTTTCAAAAAGGAATGCAAGATGGTTTTATCTAGAAAATTCTGCCTCATTTATTTAAAATTTAAACAATAATAAATAAATAAGTGATGGCATTTCTTGTGACTTTCTATTTAAATAATAATAATAATAATAATAATAATAATAATAATTAATATATACAAGAGGTAATATTTCTTTATGAAAACGTTTCGGCTTGTGTTACTCTCTTGTAACATTTATCTCAAAATATTATATTTATCTGTTTAAAAATATAATATATTTTAATTCAATTTCACTCCCTAATAAAATAGTTATTAACTTTTAAACTAACCTTATCTTTATATATTTATTTCCATTAAACATCTTACCATAAATACAAAGCCATTCATCAATAGGGACACTTTTGAAAAAAAGATAATGATTACCGAGGTTCGTAAAACCGGATCGGTCATTAAACCAGTCATGGCACTGGGTCACGGGTTAGTGGTTCAATCGGGGTTGAACCGGGGGTGAATCGGTGGCAAACCAATCATAATTAAAATAATATAATTTAAATAAAAAGACATTAATTATAAAAATATTCAACCAAATCCAACTATTCAAAAGTTTAATAATAATAAAATACTATATTTTTAGATTTAGCATGCTTTGTCTCTAATTTTTCATTTTTTGACTTCAATTTCACTTTTTTTGTTATCTTATTCCGAACTCAGAGCTCTGAAAAATTAAAAATGAAAAAAAAAAACGACATCATTTTGGGGGTAAAAGTTTGAAAAAATAATAACTCGGTTAACCCGGTCAAACCGGGTTAATACCGGTTAAACTCGGGTTGACCGGGTTACATCGGTTTACTCCATCACTGAGTTAAGGATAAACCCAGACTGAACAAGGGACCAGGTCATCGGTTTCCAAGTTGACCCGACCAGTCCGATCCAATTTTCAATACCATGATGATTATACCTTAAAAGATTAAGAATGCTTTACATTTTTTAACATCAAACTCTTTAAAAATACTTTTATCTTTTTAAATAAAGAGAATATGTAATTTAGATTGCACTAAAACTTGTAGCATTTTGTAAAAGTTATGAAATTAAAAATATAAACACTGCCATAGCTTTTTTTTTTAAGTAGATATTTATTGTTCAATTAAGACAAGTAAAATGATATGGTATAATGTCACATGCTCACATATCAATGTATATACATGTTGAGGGAGAATAAAATCTTCATCAATTAAGTAAAATATGAACAACTTACTAGTTATCAAGCGTCGTTTGGATTTTTTAATTCTTCGTTCTTCCCTTTGGCTTAATGATAATCACCAATTAAGCAGCTTAACATCAACTTGACATTTTTTTTTCCTGCAAAATCCAGTACTTTAGGTTGCAATTCAAATTATATATATATATATATATATAACCCTTTCAACATCACATTTATCACAACTCACAAGAAAAATTAATTGAAAAAGAGTGACGGCATAAACCTACTTGTACTTTGTTTTTAATTAAAACAGATATTGTAATTTATTACTCCCACCGTTAAAAAAATATAAGATATTTTAAAAAATTTAATGTTAAAAAATATAAGATATTTTTAATTTTTTAAGGTGTAATCATTATTTTTTTAAAAAATGTCTCTATTGATAGTGACTTTATATTTATTGTAGAGTATTTAATAGAAATAAATATAAAAAAATATAGTTAATTTAAAAGTAGATAAATATTTTATTAAGAATGTAAAATTTAATTTAAAAATATTTTATATTTTTAAACGGAGGGAGTATCTATTAAAATTTTAGTTATTTATCTACAAAAAAATTGTTATTCATTGTATCCCTTATTCTTCAATAGTCATTGTCTTGTCTATGTTTCATATCAAATTTTAAATTGGTAAAAAATTTGTCATTTTACCAAAAGCTAATATGTCAGACAAGTTTTATTGTAGACAAGAATTTTATTATTTGTATGTTTTAAGTTGTTTTTTTTCATTCTCTCCAAATAAAATTGTTCCTTTTCCAGTTAAAACTCCCAAATAATAAAAATATTCCATTACATCCTCATTTCATTAATGGCAATTATTTTCCATTTCATTCTAAATTGAAATGTTTTCAATATTATTTGAATTTAAAAAATAAATTAATTATTCAAAAATAATAAATGCAAAATAAATAGTAAATGAATGGCGACGGTGCTTTGTCATTTTATTTTTATATTACTACATTAATTGAAAAAGAAAAAAATTCCGTTTCAAATAATCAATATACCCTACTGCTGCTTTAAGTTTTTTTTTTTTTTTTGTGGTGGGGAAGTCAGAAGAAAAATCAGTTACTTGTAATCAATACTTAGTCTTCTTTCCCTAATTTCCTAGCCTTTTCTCCAACAGCAAAGCAGCTTCGGGTACTTTGAATCTCCTGAGTTAATTAAACTCAAAATATGTTATGATTGTAAAAGTCACACACACACACGCACACGCACCCGCACCCGCACCCGCACCCGCACGCGCGCGAGTCCTAAAGCTGTTTCAATATCAAATACTATGAAAAATTACAAGAGACATTATGTAAAAATTAAAGAAAGTGACGGCTCATGTTTACCCAGAACATGGCCAAAAGAGGATTACTATATGTTTAGGTAATTTAAAATGATGCTGTATATGGAAATAGAAATATCAGTTATTCAAATAATTAAAGAAGTAAGAAGATATGCTATACTGTCATATGGATCATTATACGTCAAAGAAGAATAAAATTCTAAATTTAAACGCTATTATATATATATATATATATATATATATGTTTTGACCATTAATGCTATTATATATATTACAGCTTACCGGTTACGAAGCTAGCATTTTTAATTTTTATTGTTCCGTCTTCTTCATTTTACCTTTTTCATGATAAGCCGAAACACATCAAAGTAAAAAACTGCTACATAAAGCTAAAGCCGGTGCTTGACTGTAAGATTCAGAACATGGATATTTGAGTTCTAAATGAAGCTGCTTCAACATTAAAAAGTTACCACAACTCACAAGAGAAATTGATTAAGAATAAGATGCAGTGATGACTTGTGCATATATAAACCCAGAACTCGAGCAGAAGATGATATCCAGCTTCTTTCTGGAGGTGGTCTGAATCTTGATTCCGATGAAAGATCTCAATTTTTGGTGAAGGACGTCTGAGCGGAGCAGCTCCCGAGGTGGGAAGAAGATCAACAAGAGATGAAGATAACTAAGAAGATGATATTACAGGGAGGTCAGACTTTATAATAATGGCGTTGGTCAGGGGCCCGCGTAGCTTCGTTGTAATGAAATTTCGAGGAAAAATACCACACCCAAGGCCCCATTGAGACATTTTTAATTTTTGAGGGCGCAAAGCATGTGCAACTTCTCGAAAGTCCTTGATTCTAATTAAGTTTTAAGAGTCCTTTTTCTTTTTTTAAAAAATAATAATAAAATTTCTTTAAATTATGTAAATGATAAGTGAATCCTTCAAAATATCATAATACTAATAAAGTTTTTAGAAACTTTTTTATCATTAAAAAATTAATATAAATGATTAAAATATTTTTAGTTTAAATATCAATTGTTATTCACATATTTTATTCTAAGATTTATAAATTTTTTTTAAAATTACAAGAATTCAACAATAATTCGCAAGTTTGTATTTGAAATCTTAATATTCTTCAAGTATTACAAATATCAATTGTTATTCACAAATTTTATTCTAAGATTCACAACTTTTCTTTTTAAAAATACAAGAATTTAATAACAATTTGCAAGTTTTCATTTAAAATTCTGATATTTCTCAAATATTGTAAATATTATTTTTTATCTATAAGTTTTATTCTGAGATCCATAACTTTTCTTTTTAAAATTGTAATAATTCGTAAGTTCATATTTAAAATCCTAAATTAAGGACAATTTGAATATTTATATTAATTTCTTAATTAAAAAAATAATTAGCATAAAAGTATTTAATGATCATGCTTTATAATCAGTTGTAACAAATTCCTAAACCCTTAGAGTCAAAATCTAATCCTTTAAAAAATGAGATGTAACATGGTCATAAAATATAAGGACAAGTTGAATCTCCATATTAGATATGTTAATATATCAATGTTAAAATTCCTGAATTTTCCCTAAAAAAATTAAATATTTTTGCTTTTTTATTTAGTGATTATATAACTTTTTAATTACTTACATAATTTTTATAATTCAAAATTAATTCACGCACAAACATGCATATTTAAAATTGAAGTTTTTATTTTTAAATTCTGCAATTATTTCATTTCAAAAAATTCCATAAAAATACTAAAATGTTAAAAAAAATAAATGGGTATCATACTTTTTAGCTATATTGGAGTCACAATAAGACAAAATTAGTGGCCATGTCTTCCAAAACGTTTTCATCCATATAATTTTTTTATAAAAAATGATAAAATATTTATATATTATATTAAATTCAATTTTTTTAAAAAAAGTATTAAACAATTTTTTATAAATTTCAAAAGTATTTTTGTTTTGAAAAAAATCAACTTTTCATTAATGATTATAACATTCAAGGATTAATGAATTTAACAAATTAGAATATAAAGGCTCGAAACAAAACAAACTATAAGAATTTAATTTTAAATTTAAAAAATTATAAGAACTTGTAGACTATTTTTTCTAGATTAAATGGCTAAAACATAAAAAATTGAATTGGATCAAATTAAATTTTATGCATTTCCAAAATACAAGAATTAAATGATCAATATTCTAGAAGCAAATACAAACTAAACATGGGAAAATTTGAGGGAAAGGACCAATTAAAATATTAATTGGAAAAAGTATCTAACCCGACCAACATGCAGTGATGGACCAAGAAGAGTTTATTAATGGGGGCAAAATTTTATACCCAGTAAAAAATTATTATTTTAAAAATAAAATTCTAAATATATATTAAATTAATATAAAAATTAAAAATTAAAATTAACGACATAAGAAAATATAAAACAACTATAAAATAATACAAAATTAAAATATAAAATTATCTTGATACAAGCTAAATTTATATTGAAAAATTATAGTATAAATATTAGTTATTAATATCATACAATTTTTGTTAACATGAAAAGTATCATACGCTTTTAGTATAAATATTGTCAATATGAATAATTATAGAAAAATATTTTTATTTCATTAGAAAGTGTTACGTTTATATATGAAAGTGTAGAAATTAAAAAATAGAAAACCTAATGTTATGATATTTTAAATATTAAGTATTATTTAATATTTTATTTGAGAAGTAAAAAATATTTTATAATATTATTATATTTTTACACTTTATTTTGTAATACAAATCAATATTTTTATTAACTACACAAATTTCAGTAGTAGTCACGAAGAAGAGAGAGAGAGAGAGGCAGGGAGGGAAGAAAGGAAGGAATTGACTGACGAAAAAGAGGGAGGGAAAGGACCGGGTAAAGAAAAGACAAAGCGAGAGGGAGAGGGAGTAGGGCATATGCTACTTGCCTATTAGGAGTGTAATTGTTGGTGCTCACACTGTTGGTGATGACTGATGATGCTTGACAGTTTGCTTTATGTTTTTCCACCCCTTCACTTACGGCCCATTTCTTTAAGTTGCATGTGGTCGGGTCCATCAAATGAATTATGAAACCGCACCAAATGATACAAAAGAAGTAGCCAAATTTATATTGAAAAATTACAGTATAAATGCTAGTTATTAATATCATACAATTTTTGTTAAGATGAAAAGTATCATACGCTTTTACGATAAATATTTTCGACATGAATAATTACAGAAAATTATTTTTATTTCATCAGAAAGTGTTACGTTTATATATGAAAGTGTAGAAATTTAAAAAATAAAAAACCTAATGTTATGATATTTTAGATATTAAGTATTACTTAATATTTTATTTGAGAATTTTAAAAATATTGTATAATATTTATTGCATTTTTACACTGTATTTTGTAATACAAACCAATCTTTTTATTAACTATCCAAACTTCAGTAGTAGTCACAAAGAAAGAGAGGGAGAGGGAGGGAGGGAGGGAGGGAAGGAATCAACTGACGAAGAAGAGGGTGGGAAAGGAACGGGTAAAGAAAAGATTAAGGGTGTGTTTGGATTTTAATTAAAAAAAATTAATTAAAAAAATTAATTATTAGAATGTGATAGTATTTAGATAAAATTTTAAAAATTGATTATGATATTAATTTTTTAAAATGAAATAAATTTTAACGAGTTTTGAAATTAAATAGAGTTTGAAAAATTGAGATGTTTAAATAAAATTTTTTAAAACTATAATTTTAAATTTAAAATTAATTTTAAAAGAGTATTCAAATAGGCGCCAAGCGAGAGGGAGACGGAGTAGGGCATATGCTCTTGGCTTATTAGGAGTGTAATTATTGGTGCTCACACTGTTGGTGATGATGCTTGACAGCTTGCTTGATGTTTTTCCACCCCCTCGCTCACGGTCCATTTCTTTAAGTTGCATGTGGTCGGGTCCATCAAATGACTTATGAAACCACACCAAATGATACAAAAGAAACAGCCAAATTTTCATTGAAAAATTATAGTATAATTGCTAGTTATTAATATCATACAATTTTTGTTAAGATGAAAAGTATCATATGCTTTTAGGATAAATATTTTCAATATGAATAATTACAGAAAATTATTTTTATTTCATTAGAAAGTGTTACGTTTGTATAGAAACTAAAAAATAGAAAAGCTAATGTTATGATATCTTAGATATTATGTATTACTTAATATTTTATTTGAGAAGTTAAAAAATATTTTATAATATTTATTGTATTTTTACACTTTATTTTGTAATACAAACTAATATTTTTATTAATTATCCAAATTTTAGTAGTAGTCACAAAGAAGAGAGAGGAAAAGGAATGGGGAGGTTGGAGGTTAAAGCTTAGGAAGGTTTTAAAAGACCTTTTTGATGAGATAAAAAATAACTCAAGTACCACCTTGAGAAAAGCCGTGAGGTGAGTTGGCCCATTTTAAAAGACCTCCAGTGGGGTGGGGTGAGGACTGCTATAAAAACAGAGCAAAATAAAAGAGAAAATGAGAGAAGGGGAAGTAAAAGACTTAGAGCTCTGTCAAGGTTTTGATTTCAGAAAGGTTAGAGGCATTTTGAAGCTATCAAACCTCAAGAGTAACTTTTGTAATCTATTCTTCTTCCTTCCCATCCTATTTTTTGTAGTTTTTTATTAGGGTTTGATAATAAGAGACCATTTTCAATTCATATAGAATATGAGTTTAAATCATTGACTTAAATGGAGTTAACAGGAATTGTTTGAGGCATTTAAATCTAAGGATAATGGATTTACATGTTTTGGTGGTTATGAGTGCATTAATGGTTGAAGATGCCATTTATTATAATAGATAAACTTGGTTTGGAAGCCATTAATGATAATGTGAAAGCTTAATAAAGCAAATGGGAGCTAAAGAGAGTTAAATACTGAATGGGGAAGCCTAATTGTAAGAAATAAGGGCTTTGAGTATTTTAAAAATGGAAAATTTAGAGTTAGAAGTGTGTATTTAACAATATAATGTTGATAAATTCAGACTTCAATAATTGTAGATTAATCATTTGGGTACTATATTTAGCTTATAAAGTAAGTTTGGAATCAAGTTATTGAAGATAAACCTTTGATCTTTCAAAGGTTAGAAGTAATTAGGAGAAATTTATTGTTTTTAGTTATTTAATAATTGATTTATGTTTGTGAAAAATGCCTTAATGGATTCCCAAATTTATATTTTATGAATAATGATGTGTGCATTATATGTGAAATGTGAATCCTCCATTTAGAAATGTTGGCAAAATGTTATTTGAAAATGTGCATAGTTCATTATTATGTGTTAAACCTTAATGTTTATCAAATTGATAAGTTAGTGTGGTTGTTATAGCATATGAATGTTACACATGTTACACATGTGACTAATGAAAATTTAGGATGTGTTATGAAATTAAGAATTTAAGTGGAGAGAGTTTGTGAAAATAATAATGATATTCACTTGGGTAACGTAATATCGTAAAACCCAATGTATTGATATGGAGTAATGAAGTTGTGAAATGAGTGAGCTTATTATATTATATGATCATTTAGTGAGAGTTCGCTTAGGGAGAGGAGTAGAAAATTCATATGGTAATTATGGTTGCCTCTTGATGCATAAAGGTTACCCTTATCTCATAGTTTGTCAAGAGACTAGAATCTAACTATCTCCACTTGTTTGTGGAAGAGATTAGCTTAGAGTATACGACACTTCAGAGATTTGAGAGTAGGGGAAGTTGTGATTCAAAAGTGAGCGTTGTGATCTTTGGCCGAGTCACACCTCACAATTGGTGAGCTCGGGTAGTCTAATCACATAGACAGGACCCTAACTGATATTATAGCCCATAGTTTCAGTCAAAAGATATAAGGAGCGTATAAGAAATGCATATGTGTATATTCAACATGTCATATGGTTGATAAGTTTGTGGCAAGTTGTGATGTGAATGTGCCATTATCATATGGTTGTCTATATTATGGTAACGTGCATGGAATTGATGGATTAAGTCATTGTTACATGACTGTGTGTATTATGGCAATGTACTTGGTAATTTTGAAATGAAAAATGTGAAAATAAGTAAAGTCATGAAATTATAACTTGTGTCATATGTAATAGTATGATTTGAGTAATCAACTCTCACTTATATGTTTTTAAATCAATTGATATGTAATTGTATATGGTAGATATACTTTGATTACTGAGTGGCTACACTCACCCCTTTCTTGCAATATTTTATAGGCTCTAGCTATAGTGTAAAAAAGGGAAAGACTATGAAGGCTTTGGAATTTGTGGAATTCCTACTATGAAACCTCCTCATCTTACTTATTTTGTGTAATATATTGAATATTATCAATTAGATTGCATTTTGTACATACACTTGTACTACATTATTGTTTATACTTTTGATATGTATTTTGGGTTTTAGGACGTTGTATGTAAGTTGTTAAAGTGTTAATAGGGTTGAGATACTGGTGCAAGTGTAAGAATGTTGATTTAATTATAATTATGAATATTGCTTGAGAAACACAATATTAAAATCTCCCCCTCCTATTTATGTTATTAAAGGCGTTCGAGAGTAAAAATTTGAAATTATTGAGTTTATATTCATGTGTTGTTTTGTACAGGTAATCCTAAGTCCTTTGAGTATGTTTTGAGTGTCAGAAATAGCTTTTGGCACAAGTGTGGGATTTTGGAAACCCTTAAATTGTGAAAAGTGTGAAAAGTTGTGAAAATGTGTTTGGGTATCTAACTTCTTTGTGAAATTTAATTTAAAAGTAAAACTCATGCCATTAGCTAATTTATAAAAAGAACTATCCGTATACACTTAAATCACTTCATTCAAATGTTAAATGGAGAAATGTGGCACATCAAAAATTGCCCTGGGTAACTGTTTGATACGTGTAACACATCATGGCGGGTGGCACAAAGGAGGGCAACCACGGCGCATGTGCAAATGTCATGATATGCCTCTTTGTTTATTCTACTCAATGTTTTCAACTGATTTTGAGTTTTTTTAATTTCTCAAGGTATCACATGCTTTTAATTATTTTATTCTAATTAAAATTTGGTCAAATGATTTTGGAGAAATTCTAACTGTAAAAAATTAAAATCCTAATTCTATAAATTACAAATTTAATAATCCTTTTTGGATTGGGCTCTCAATTGCTTTGGATTAGTATAATTAATTATGATTACATAAGAGAATTTCAAGAGGGTTTTACACATTGCATGTTGTCGGGTCCATCAAATGAATTATGAAACCACATCGACCAAGACGAAACTAGATCCAACAATAATAGGCTCAGCTAGTAGCCTGGTAGAGATTAGACTAGAGAGGAACAAGAGTGAATACTTTTGAGTAAGGGATAATTAGGGAGCTAATTATGAGAAATTGGTTTGTTTAAAGATAAAAGTGAGCAAGATAGAGAGAGGCCATGAGGTTAGGCTCTTTTGGAGTCTGTGTTATGAAGTAAAAATAATAATGCTACGAGTACAAATCTGACCCAGTTTATTTCTGAGACTTCCTCTATATATGTATATATATCAAAATATCATAACACTTTGATCTTTACAAAGTATAGTCAATTATATTAAAAACTAATCTGAGAAATTAATTTATCAGAAATTAATTTTATCACATGTTAATTAAAATACACCTAGAACTATCAAAATAGATCTTAAAAACTTCCAACTTTTACAAACTCGTCAAAACGACCACATACTCAAGGGAAATTGTAAAAAAAAAAAAAAGGATAAATAAATCTCCTTAAAAGGAACAAATGATAAAATAATATCAAGAAATAAGATAATTATTATGAAGTCTCCAGCTACTTATCCATGGCCTTACCATTTTGTTTTCTGTGCTTTTGAACTCTTTTGTTACTGTACGCTTATTCAGTTGAATGCACGGGACTTTTCTTGACCAAAAAAAAAAAAAAACACTGACATTTGCTGTCTTGCCCGTTTCTTTCTCGTTGCAAGTTTTCGGTTTCATCCAACTTCAAGAAATCGAACCTTTATTGATAAGTGATGCTCTCATTTCCTCTTTCATCTCTCGTCTTTTTTAGTTTCATGTTTCATATCAATCCTTGCTGTTGCGGGCTCTTTCTTAATTTCTCAACGTTTTTTTTTTGCACTCTCGTTTGTGTTGCTTGTATTTCCTCATTTCTGCGCTTTATTTTCCTGGTTTTGTGATATTTCTTCGAGAAGAAAAGTAAAAAAAAAAAAAAAACTGCTCTTTCAATTTGTCACTGCCTTTATCTCCCAAAAAAAAAAAAACAGAAAAGAAAAAGATGGGAAGTTACTCCGCCCCTCTGTTTTCATTTTCTCAGTTGGACTCCTTTCTTGTCTTGTTGATGTTCCTTTCATGTTTGATTTCACAAGTTCATCATCTTTCAGATCAGTTTATGGTTGTTTTTGATTCGTGTGAAGCATCTGTTTCTTAAGGTTGTTCTGAACACCATAAAAGGATGTAGTCTCATGCTTGATCTGTGTTGGAACACTAAGGAAAGCTGATTAATCGCTGGTGGTTGATCGGAGGCTTATAGATCTTCAAATTGTGCAAAGATTCACATCTCTATTATTGTAAGACACGGTTAAATTATATATTTATGCCATCTATGTTATCTGTCAGTGTTTAATTGATCTATTTACTCAGTTCAGTGTTTTTTTTTTTTCTTTTCGAATTACAAAAACTCAGTTCATTTTTTGTTTCAACTTTTATATTCGTATTTTTATATATCTTGAGCACTACTTGATCGTTACAAGCTTTTACCAGGTGAAAGTTTTCAGGATCAATTTTTAGTTTTAGCTTCTGTTTTTTCACACCACTCCATCTAGTTATATATAGTTACAATTTAATTTAATTTCCCTGCTTATGAGTCTGAACTAAATAATTAGCACTTATTTCACCAAAGCCCTTAAATTATGTTTCAGTCGTTTTTCATTTTTACCCCTCTGTGATGGACCAACTCTTTTGTGTTTTTCTGCATGATGTGGTTATTTTAAGACATGCACTATTCCAATTGACCAACAATTAGCCTTGTACATACATATATACTGTTGTTTGTTGTTTGACTTTGGATGGATGTAGGAGAATATATTGTTTGATTCTAGAAGTTGCTTCCAAAGATGTCGTCAAAAGATGACGAGTCCGGAAGGGGTAAAAAGGCCCTTGGTGCTATAGTACGTATCCATTCGAAGATGGGATTTTTTAAAATATAAATATATTATTTCTATTCATTTTAGTCACAAAACATTCAGGTGCGTTTGGTTATCAAAAATAAATTGATTAAAAAATAAAGATAAAAATAAAATGATAAAAAAGGATGGGTAAACTATATTCATATAGAAAATGGATAATTAGTTCATGAAATTATAAATCATGATTTATGAGATTTTTAAAAGGATGTAATAATTGTCATATTTATAATATATATTAATAAATTTTATTATGCTTGTTATAAAAAGAAAATGTAATTTATTTTATTTTAATTTTAATTTTTTCAATTAATTTCATTCTCTTTTAATAATCAAATGGGACTTTAGCATTTGATCCATATTTGTGGTTTTGGTGGGGTGCGTACTTGGGAAATTTCTTTTTTTCCTTTTTTTTTTGAAATGTGTGATTGTGTATATGTTAGCTTTTGAGGGTGTCATAAAAGGATTTTGTTCTACAAGTCATCTAATTTGGAAGCTTAATGTCTTTCATGAATCTTAATATATTCTTTCGTATTTTATCATGAAATTTTTTTAATTTAAATTATATACTGGACCAACTTGTTATTCTTGTTCTTGATCTGATGTCTTTTTTTTTTTAATTGCTCAAGGTATTCACCACCGGTAGCAGTGATTAATCCCTTCGTCGCGGGGTCTCTCACAAGAAAGCAAACGGCTAGCTATAGAGTGCTTTTCATTAACATAAGTGAGAAATTAAACCTCCCATCACATGTTTAAAGGATGAAACGAATTTGATGTCTTTTTAAATCCCACTAGGGGCGACGATTGGAACACCAGAGCCCGCCAATACCAGGAAAAGAGCTGGGCTCATCCAAGAGCAAGTTCCCAATAAGTAGCGTCCTCTTGTCACGGTTCATATGGTGGGTTAAATGACAATTAAGTCCCCTTTAATCTCAAATAAGTCCATCAAAATTTCATTAATTGTAAAGAATTCTCAGTTTTTCCAACCTGGTTATTATTGTGATTATATTGCACCTATGATAGTTTTTTAATTATTTGTATACATAAATTTAACAAGTTAGAGTATTGATGACGTTGTGATTATTGTTGTTCATTTTAATCTAGCTAATATTTGTATAATGTATTGCAGTCTTTGATTGTGAAAAACTGACTGTGATGATTTAACGTTTTTCCTCAGAAGCATCGCATCCTTTTCCCAATTTGCAATCTCAAATTGCATTTAAGAGTGACTCCAAATTTCAATTGTTCCCTTACATATAGTTATGCGCATGTTTTGTCTCTGTGGCATACTTTATTTGTTCTAAATTTTGGGCTCTTTGCTAGTTAGGGACTTCACCTATTTTGCTGTTCGGCTACAAAGTTTCATTCACAAGATCTTTTCTTTGTCCGGGGTTATTGACTTTTACTTGTTATCCTATATACTTTTCCCTTATGCTTTCAACTATTTTATTATAATCAAGTTAGTCATATTAATAAAATTATTTAACATTTCTTTTATTTTATATTTACTCCCATTGAATATTATAATTATATATATATATATAATTTTTTTAATAATTAAAACAAGGATATTTTTGGGGAAAAAAAACCTAACGCTTTTCATTATCTTGCAAAATGACTTACATTTTGGATAATAAAACTCGTCTAGAACGTGATTGCATGACATGGAGGAACAGGAGTAAAATTTTGTCGTTTTTGCCAAAAAATAAATTAAAAAAAACATATTCTTTTGTTTATAAATTTTTAATTCATATAATAGGCGTCAATCTAATGAGAAGTTAGATTGTTGTTGTTGTTGTTGTTTTTCATTTATCTTAACCTCATAATACCTGATATGTTTTTCAATGCATTATTCTTTGGTTGCCAGACTGGGTCCGCGAGGAAAAAGATGTCTGAGTCAACTGAGGATCCCATTCCTACAAAGGAAGAAATTGTAAGTTGGATGAGGATATTTTCTGTCCCATTTCTTTAAAGTCACATATAGAATTAATTTATCCCATGAGAATTGAAATTAATAAATATCTTCACGACTTCACCAATCTAATATGAAATACGAACTTCTGAGAACGGCACTGTTCCTTCATTTCACCATGCTACAAAATTTAGAATTTCTAAATTTATATTTGAAGTGTCCATCTAACAAGAAGTTAGATGATCAGATTTTGTCTGTAGTTGTGTCTGTTAGATTTTGAGGTTGAGGGGGTCAAACGTGTTGTTGCTGTTGATATGTGATGCTTTCTTGTTTAACAACTTCCTGTGCAGGATCTGCTATGTCTGATGAGGATGAGGGATTTTTTATGCCTCATCTTGAGCTACCCCATGAAGCTTGACTATGATGAAATGTTTCTGAAGTCATGGATGTCCCAAGTTTCAATGTCAAGAGACCAATATTGTTCGCAGGAAAGGCTCCAACATCTTGTGTCTGAAAGTCCACTGAAATATGTGAAAGGGATAATACCAGAGGACATAACAGAAGAGATTAAGAATGATGGTAGCATCATCTTCAACAAAAGCGACTCAAAGGAGCTTGCTACTGCTACCAGCAAAGACCCACCACCCAATCATGTGCCTCAACCCATTCTTGACTTGGCTACTCGTCTTGCTGTTCACCAACTGGCTCAGACTTTTTCTCCAGAAAGCCGTGTTAACTCATTTTATTGGATGGGAGTTGTATGCTTGTCAACGAGAAATGATGCAGAAAAACGAAATGTCGTGGAAGAGATCAAAGCAAATTGTCAGATCAGCGAGACATTTGAGAGTCTCCGAATCATTCATCTTAGTGAGACCGATGAAATTGATGATGCTTCAATGATTCGGTATCTATCGACTACTAGTGCAGAGTCTTTTAAGAAAGATTAGGAATTTGAAGTTTTAGAGCTCCCGGGGGAAAATAAAAGGCACGGAAATTTGGTGCTTCTAGTGGATAGGGATGGTGACAAAAGAGTAGACCTTCGAAAGTTGCCACGTGTAGCATATTTTGGGGGTGGTGTTGTAATCATAACAACAGAATCATTGCACTCCAAAATGTTTGATTGGCTTACAATGTGGATGTTAGTATTAGGACAGAGGATCATGTTCTGCCTTGGGAAGTCTTCTGCAAGAATATAGGCAAAGGGCTTGTATGCTCATCAGGTGACATCCAGAGGGTTGCAGCGCAGATCGTTGAGGAGTGTGATGGCCATCTTCATGACATTGTCTATGTAGCAGAGTTGTTGAAAGATGTGGGAGATGTTCAAATTTGGAACCAGATGTTGCAAAAGTTACAGAATTCGATCCTACCATACTGCAACCGGACTGAATTTAAACGTGTGAGTGATGCCTCCCATCAAATTTATATAATATCTGAGACATTTTTCACATATTTTTTAAAAAAGTTATCACATTGTTTTATTTATGAAAGAACATAACAACTTTAGTTATACCCTTAGGAACTAAAAGAAAACAATGAATTACCTTATCATTTGTACAAATATTTTCTTAATTTAAAGAATAAAATTTTAAAAAAATTATTTTTGTAAAATATTATATAAATAAGACCAAAGCAGTAATAGTAAATGTATTTATCAACATCATCTCCGCGGATATTATTCTTGGGAAAAAAATTCACCTTACACTATGTTTGTGACCTTCAAACTATGAGCTAAGATGAGTTTTTAATTAAGACACTTTTTCAGTCAAATTAAATTTTTTGCTTCCATTTAGGATTTTCCTAATAAGTAGCTCTTGTGATTAATATTTTTTATTTTTTTAAAAAAATTAACTTATTTTGATTTGATATTGAAAGAATTACATAATTTATCTCTTAACTAGAAAGTTAGTTAAACTTTGAAAGCAATGTGTGTTTTCTTTTAAAAAAAGTACTATGACAGACATGTTCAAGCTCTCTAGATTCTTGAATGCTATGTACATTGTATGGTGATGGGATTTTTTGTTTAGTTATGTAATAATAGGTGTCAATCTCAGCAGTAGTTAAAAGTTAGTTATGTAATAATAGGTGTCAATCTTTTAAAAAAGTATCTTTTTTTTTTTTTATGTTTGAAAGCTTGTGCTCGGAAATCGTGTGCAAGATCTATCGAGTCTGGTGAGGATGAGGGATTTTTTACACTTCATCTTGAGTTATCCCATGAAGCTTGGCTATGAGCATTCTATGTGGAAATGGATCATAGAATTTTCAGACTTAAGAGCCCAAGAGGGTTCGCAGGAAAGGCTCCAACATTGTTTGTCTGAAAGTCCACTGAGACATGTGAAAGGGATTATACCGGAAGACATAACAGAACAAATAATCAATGGGGGTAGCATCATCTCCGAACATATGCCACCACCCATCCTTGACTTATCTTATCGTCTTGCTGTTAACCAACTAGTTCAATCTTTATCAGATTCTTATGACCACTTTGAGTGGAGAATGCCTGTTGTGTGGTTCTTAACGAGAAATGATTTAGAAAAACGAACTGTTGTGGAAGACATCAAAGCAAATTTCCAAACGGGGGAGACACTTGAGGCTCTCCAAATCATTCATCTCGATCAGATCGATGAAGAGTTTCTATTTTTTTGATGTTTCAATGTGGATGGAGGAGACTGATCCTGTAAGGCGTTGGAGAGAATATTACAAGTGTGAAGTTTTAGAGCTTCCAGGGCAAAATAAAAGTCACAGAAATTTGGTGCTTCTAGTGGATGGGGATGGTGACAAAAAAGTAGACCTTCGAAAGGTGAGTATGCCTCTAAATAAACTATATTCTACAGATGTTGTAGTAATTATAACAACAGAATCATCGGCACCCCAAAATGATGAATTGGCTTACGAGGTGGATGTTAGAATCAGGATAGAGGATCATGTTCTGCCTTGGGAAGTCTTCTGCAAGAATGTTGGCAGAGAGCTTGTGCACTCATCAAGTGCCATCCAGAGAGTTGCAGTACGGATCGTTGAGGAGTGTGCTGGCCATCTTCTTGCCATTGTCTTCATGGCAAAGTAGCTGAAACATGTGAAAGATGTTCAAATCTGGGAGGAAATGCTGCAAAAGTTGGGATATCGTAGCCCACCCTACAAACTAATTGCATTCAAACATGTGAGTGAAGTAATAGAAAATGCATTCATCAACATCGTATGGGAGGATGTTATTCCTAAAAGAAAAAAGCCTCGCCTTACCTAATGTTTAAATGCCTTCAAATTATAAGCTAAGATGAGTAAAGGTGAATTGTTTGCCCGCTGGTTCTTTGAACAATTAATTGTCAATGAAGAAGAGGCAGAGCATACCTTGAGAGAGCTTGTGGAGACTTCTATTTTACAAGAAATTGAAGATATTTATGGACAATATATCCTATTGCCAGAAGAATTGAAAATTATTTTAGATGCAATGCTAGAGAAAAAATCACATGATTACTTGATGAGAGGACCATTACCATTGACAGAGCCCCCAAATGTTTGGGATTCACATGAAGCCTGAAAGTTTCTAACAACTTTTCCTGTTAGAAGCCTAAATTTATCCTATAGTGGCATACAAAGCTTACCCAGTTTCGTCTTTGAGTTGGATCAACTTCAAACATTGTCTTTGACAGGGTGTAAGCAATTCACACAGCTGCCCTTAGAAATTGCTCAACTCCATCATATTGTGGAGCTTTATCTTGATGAAACTTCAATTATGGATCTTCCACATTCTCTAAATTTTCCTAACTTGAGAATTTTATCTTTAGGAAACAACCTCAATTTGATGGAAGTACCGCCCTCATTTTTTGACCACATACCTCAACTCCAAACTCTTTGACTTGTCCCTTAGTAGCATACATGATCTTCCAAGATCATTTTATAATTTACGAGAACTTAAATATTTCTATTTGAGAGATTGCGAACTTTTTCTAAAACTTTCTGCAAATATTGGTCAACTTACAAATCTTATCGAGCTTGACCTCCATGGCACTCAAATTACACATTTGCCAAATGACATCCAAAAGTTGACCAAGTTAAATACATTATCTCTCTCTTCTTGGATTTCATCATGGTAGTGGTCATATGAATAAATTCATGTCATCATCCGGGTTTGCAATGATACCTTTTGGTGTTCTATCCAAACTCAAAATTAATTTGGAGGAATTATGCATTGATGTTAACTCAGATAATGAGTGGTGGCTCAACAACGTCGAACATATCCTTGAAGAAATTAATGCATTAGAAGAGTTAAAAAAATTGGACATATACATCCCAAGAGTAAGAGTTAATTTTCTCGAGCCCATCATACAAAAGTTTTTGTTAATTTTTAGATTCATTGCGGGCCATCATATGCCAAGAATAATATCACGTGTATTGCCTACTGTTGAAGAAAAGTTTGCAGCAAGTAGTTGCAGCTTAAGATTTGTGAACGGTAAGAATTTTCCAAATGAAGTGGCGTGCATTCTTTCTAAAGCAAAGGCCTTTTTTTTTAGACTGCCACATGACCATCAAGAACCTAATCCAATTCGGGCTGAATAATTTGAGGCGGCAACAATTATGCATTTTGGCAGGGTGTAATGAAATGCAAAGCATTGTAGATGGAGATGAAAACTCAAACGTGCTTGAGGACTCCTTTGGTGAGCTGAAATTCTTGACTATATTCCACATGAAAAATCTGACAAGCATCATTAATAGGGCAACTCTTGGCAATTTCCCTTTTTGTAAGCTAATGTTCTTAGCACTGCATACTTGCCCTAATTTAACCCCCATCTTCACCATGAGCATGCTTTATAATTTCTCCCACTTGGAGGAGCTTATAGTTGACGACTGTCCCAAGGTAAGTAGCATCATCAGTTACCAAACCTTAGGAGAGCCAACGACATACATTTTCCTCCCAAGATTGAGAAAGTTATCACTTCTCTTTGTACCAATACTAGTTAGCATTTCAAGTGGAGTGCCTATTGGAAGAAGCTTAGAGAGGATGGGATTTTATTATTGTCCGAAACACAAAAGCCTTTCCTCTAAGGAACTATTAAGCCAAACGTTGAGAGATATCATAGGAGAATCTGAATGGTGGGAAGCACTCACATGGAATGAAGCAGAGTGGGGACAACAAGATCGGCCTGATAAATTTAATCACATCTTTTCTGCAATTGATGAGGACCTTGATATCTTGACTCAATTAACTTCATGCGAGGTAGAGGCAGTCGGGGGGGCCAGTGATTCAGGTGACATTCTTTTATTTCTTTGGTACTAAAATTTCCTTTCTTTTATCAACATTGATAATTTTTACAAGATTATTCTTTGAAACTTTCACTACTATATCAACTAGTAACAGCTTGTTCGTAGGAATATAATTTTATTTGTTAAAAAAATGTTTTGATTATAAAGGTTCCATTAAAAGATTATAGCTTTGAAGAGGAAAAAAAATGAAATGAAGGGATCAATGCCCAATTGAGCTTCAACTTGTCATTTGAACCCCTACATCTAGAGAAATTTTGAAGGGAGAATTTCACAAATTTACCCGGGGGTTGCATATAAAGTGTTTATATCTATTTTGATTTTGTTAGAAGTTTAATATATAGCTAAAAGGATTTCAGGCAAGAAAGTTATTATGATGTCATATATAATAAATTCTTATATTATTGTTTTCTTCAGAATTGGGGGACTGATTCTCCCCGGATTTGAAGCATGATGATTTCCTTGCCCTCATTTATAGTGTTGAAGCCAAGCAAGAGAAAATGTTGTTTCGCTTCCTCAGATTTATCACAAGATCTGCAGCATTGTTGTTGTACACTTTAATAAACTATTTGCTTTGGTTATTGGGTTTTGAGAGTGATTGATTGTTTGTATCTTAAAAGCATGGACCATTATACTAATCTCTAAGTGGGATTGGATATATTTGTGCATGATTGGAGTGCCCATTGCCCTTTATTTCACCATAAAGAAGACAGTATTCTGTTCTGCTTCAACAGACAGAAACAAAGCGCTTGTATTTATGCGAGTTTCATGCTCTATGTTTTGCCTATGTTCGTTTTTTTTTTTTCTCCCTTATTCTATCCATTTATTTCGCCTTTCTTTTTAATAGAGGGATTTTTTCAACTTCATTATGTAATGAGTTCAGCAAGTAAATGGGCATTGCATTGCCATACTTTTTCTCATAAAAACAAGGAAAAATTCAATATAAGTTCTATGAAGTTGACTTATCTGTAAATAAATCCTACAAAATTTAAAAAACCACGATTAAGCCCCTTAAAATTTGAGTATAATTTAAAATTGAGATAAAAAGATAATAATACCCTTATTATATATTCATTATATTAGTCAAATAATTTATAACTTAGTTATCAATAATTTACAACTATAACTTCAACGTTTTACAATTCTAACTTCATTTATTCAATAATTAAACTGATCAGTTTAAATATTAAATATGTAAAGTTTGTAAAAAAGTTAAATTTATAATTGTAAATTACTAATGAAGTAGTTGTTAATAATGCATAATTGTTTAACTATTAGACATGTGAAGTTATAGTTGTAAAAAGCTAAAATTATACTTAAAAATTGTTGATGAAGTAGTTATAAATTAATTATTTGATTGACGTAATGTATATTTTATTAGAGTCTTATTGTCTTTATAATTTAATTTTAAATTACATCTAGGTCTCAATGGACCTGGCTCTAATTTTCTAATTTCATGAAATTTATTGATAAATAAGTTTATTCCATGGGACTTATGCATAATTTTTCCTTAAAAAAAATTATAGATTAAAGTTTTGTTAGAATACTTTTTTAAATTATCCTTTAAAATTTTCCCATTAAAAGTCTCATATCATTTTTGTTTCTTACTTTTTAAGCGGTTCATATGTTGATTAAGTAATTAGTAAATTTAGTAAAGAAAGAATTTTATGAAACTCAACCAATAGTCTGTCTTGTAATGCCAAGAAGCCAACTCTGACACATTTAGGTAGAACAATACTCCAAACATACCTCATCATATTGAAATATACATTTTCAACAAAGTACATGACGGTTCCAAAACATTCAATTAGTAATAGTTAAGTACTTGATGAAATTCTCTAAAAAGATGAGTTATAAATATTGATTTAGATAATTACATACAAAAATTTTTAATATAATTTGATAGTTATATTTACTCCCTCTATTAAAAATATAAGATATTTTTTGAGGAATTGAATGTTAAAAAATATAAGGTATTTTGAATATTTCAAGATATAATTATTACACTTTTTTCAAAATACCCCATTGAATAATCACTTTATATTTAATTTAGAGTGAAACATCCTATTACATAAAAGTAAATATAGAAAGATAATGTCGAAAATAAGTAACTATTTTGTTAAGAAGTAAGATTTAGTTAACAATGCCTTGCATTTTTAAATGAATGGAGTAAAATTTAAATATATCATTTGTAATTGAAATTTTTAAATTCATATTTATTTAAATGATATTTACAACTCATTTTAAAAAAAATCCAAGTAACCATAGTTAATTTTAAAGTTTTGAAAGTTTTGGAATTTAACTTCATTCTCCCTTTTCAAATCATAATTCTCCTTCTAAAGATGTATTTAGTCAGAAGGTTTGGAAGGGAGGGGAGAAAAATGGCTCCCCTCCCCTCATTTGGTTTATGAATTTTGGAGTGAAGAGGAGCTAAAAAATTTTCTCTCCTTTTCTCATTTTAATTCCCTTCAAATTGAAGTTTTTTTTTGAAAGGAAGACAAAATTTATGACTAATCTATCTTTAATTTATTGTTGATATTTTAAGAATGTCCAAGCACCAAAATCGCTCTTGCGCTTGTGAGAGCCTTCTTCCAGATTGATTGAGTCACCCAAGCTAGCGGCATCCTTCTTCTTACAGGTCGACTCACCCAAACTACCAGTCTCACCATTGGCATCATCATGGTCCATGGACCTCGCTTTCCTACGCACAGGGTCGATGCATAGAGCCAGAGATCATCTAAAGCTCCCTCTTTCTTGCACTTGACGATGAAGGCCTAAAGGGGAGAGACTGACACAGTCACATGCGTGAATATTTGAATGAACCACTTTTCTCTTATATTTTAAGAAATATTAAAATATCAAAATTAATTTGAAAATTAACAAATAAAATAATTCAGTTCTGAATTTATAAATTTTAAAAAGCTGTGTAGATTTGACATAATTATTGACAAAGTTTTAAAATATAAAATCATATAAACTTTGCAATTTGGGTTAAGGTATAAAATTAATTTACATAAGGAATAATTAAAAAATGTAAAACTTAGATATAATGATATAATGGTAAATTAATTAATACCTTCCCTTCCCTTCTCTCCCCTCCACTCTTAAATCAAATAAGAGATCATTAAAAATCACTTCCATCCCCTCCCTTCCAACAACACCAAACAAAGTAACATTAAAACCACATTTTCCTCCAACAAAAAAAAAAAAAAAAAACCTAAGGGTATGTTTGGTTGGAGGTCTTGGAGGAGAGGAGTCATTTGATTAAAAAAAAATTGGAGGAAATGGAAGCCAAAATAACCAATTTCCTCTCCTCATATTGCTCCTCTCTAAATTGGAACTTTTTGGAGGGGAGCTAAACTTCATGAATAATTTACCCTTATTTATTTTTTAATATTTTAAGTATGCCCATAGTCAAAAAAAAAATCTCATTCATATTAGATTGCACTTCACTCTTAGACTTTGACTAACGTTGTTGATTTAAAAAAAAAAAAACTATAGATCATCATATTTTATTATATACATAAGGGAGCTATTTATTTTTTTATAAAAAATTGTTATCATTATAATTATTGATTTAATTTTTTTATACACAAATCGACAATATGATAGGATGATAGTAAATTTTTAAAAAAGTCATACAATTTAAATTGAGATGTAAAATTATTTTATACAAGGAACAATTAAAAAAAGTAAACTAATATATAGGAATATAATAGTAAATTAATTACTACCTCCCCTTCCCTCCCTTTTAAAACCAAGCAAATAATTATTAAAAATCCCTCCCTTTTCCTCCAATAAAACCAAAGAAGATAACATTAGAGGGCAATCATTCATCTTGATATATACCATTTGCTCCCCTCTCTCTAGCAGAGACATTAATAAGGCTCTCCAGTGTATCAATGCCTTGATTGCGCAAACTTCTATACTTGGTTGTTGCATTAACATCACCAAGAAAGCATTGACCCATCCAACTCTCAACTAAATAGCCAGGGTCCATCTTGCTATGTGTAGGACAGAGTGAAGTATATAGAAAGCATATTTATTTATTCTTATCTTTAAGTTGATTATAACAAAATTCCAAACATGAGTGTAACCTCTTCTAATCCTTCAATTCCAAGCTGAGGCCACGACTTGAAATCATTCAGATATGTCGACCAACTAGAAGCAGTTTCTCTATGCTTAAAAGAGCTTGTAATCTTAAGGATAAGAAAGGGAAGACAAGCGCACTGCTTACAAATATGACATAGAGCAATGTGTCAAATACAAGGCCTATCAATAACAAGACTAACAATGTCTTGAAACATCTTCTGGCTTCATTATCAGATATCAATAAGGGGACCTAACTTGCCTGTCCGTTAAATATGATTTGCAAATCTATGAATATCGAGTGATGATTACAACCTTATTGCCATTATTGTCATTTTGAATTTCGAAAGAGTTTAGATCAATTTGGTGCACAACTTCATATAAAATCAACAAAAATCTTTTTTTTTCTCCAATTCTTTATGAATTCTTCTAGCAAATTCAACAAAGTAAATGTTTATTCTTTACACCACTAATCGATCTGTTGAACAGATTTTGGAAAACAAGGTGAGCAAATTAGTTTTTGTAAAGCCATAGGCTGCCAAGACAATTCAAAGCCTTGTGAATAAGTTGAATTAAGAGAGAGGCTTTAGCAAACCAGAAGATGTTTTATCACAAGTAAACTAATGAGACAATGAAATGAATGAGGACATGTGGAGTTGCACCATTCAAGTCTTGGCCACCACGTGATAATTTGAAGATTAGTTATGTATTTTGAATATTCAAAATCACATGATAATTTACACCATTTAAGTCTTGGCCATGACTTTATTCCCAACTTCTATCAAATAAAATTCGTAAGCATATTATATTGGCCAAGCTCCCAATACAAGAAGGCACGAAACTTATCAGGCTACCTTGAATATCAAGGACCTCGAGAACTTGGAGTGATGCTATTTCAGGAGGCAAATCTCTTAAGTGCTTACATGAAGTCAAATAGAGTCCTCTCAAACAAGTTAGATTTAATAGAGATGGTGGAAGCTTTTTAACGGCAATATCATACAAGTCTAGGACAAGAAGATTCCTCATATTTTCAAGAAAAGTATCAATCGTACGTAGATAATTGTGATGAATTCTTCTGCAGCAAGAGTGTTTCATTAATATGGCAATCTTGACTTTGGGGTAAACTATTTCATTTGTTGTTTACCATAAATACCCATTTAGCATCCCCAATTTTTTTATGAGTGGGCCTCATAGGATTCTTTTTCAGTGTGAACATAGAAATTATATTGAGATGGTGACATATATCACTTCTACTTCCTCCAACAAAGATCTATTGATAAGGTGATTAATTATCATTTGACCACTGTCAAGTGCATTTTGGTATATTCTTCCTTCATTGACATCCACAAGAAAGTCATGACCTATCCAATACTCAACTATATAATCAATGAAAATCTTGCTATTTGCTGGATACAATAAACTATATAGAAAACATTCTTTTGTGTTCATCTTCCAGCTAATCATACTATGATTTTAAACAAGAATACAATTCTTTCCAACCATCATCTAAAGGTTCTCTTTATTGCTTGTCAAGTTCTTTCGATGTTGCCCTCCAAACCCAAGAGGAAATAAGTATATTTTATCTTAAGAAAAATTGTTAGAAATATTGGTGTTTAATATAAATTCCAAACATACTTTACTATTAAACTTCTCTTACTAAATTTAAAAACTCATATTACCGATAAATTTTTTAATATCAAACTTTACAATAATGGACATATTAAAAAAATTAATTAGTAATAAATTTTAATACCACTCAACCAATCTCTAATACCATTTATTGGGATTGGAGAGCATAGTGAAAAGGGAGAAATTTAACATACTAAAAACAAAAACTATTTGTTAGCATTATGAAAAACATATAAAAAATTCCGATACCACCACTTGGGATGGAAAGTAAAGAAATTGATTAGTAGATTCTAATACCATTAATTGTCAATAAAGAAGCTAAAAATACACAGTTTATAAAGATTCCTATTTTACTCCAGATAGAAGAATATTTTGATAGTAAAAATATATTGTTGCCAAAAGAATTGAGGATTATTTTAGAAGTGTTGTTAGAGAAAAATACATTACAAAAAAAAAATTTATATGACAACTTGAAAGGAGGATCACCAAGATTCATAGCCATCAAGAGTTTGAGATTTACAAGAAGCCTTAAATTTTTCTAACAATTTTTCATATTGAATAGCTTAATTTATGGTACAATAACATAACAAACTTTTCAAAACAAAATTTCTTGAGTTGACTCAACCTAAAGCATGGTATTTGAAAGGGTGTAAGCAATTGAGGCAACTGCCCTCAAAAATTGCCCAGCATCATCATATTGTTGAACTTCATCTTGATGGAAGTTCATTAAAAATCTTCCACATTCTCTAT
Organism: Prosopis cineraria; assembly: GCF_029017545.1. Lineage (NCBI taxonomy): Eukaryota > Viridiplantae > Streptophyta > Magnoliopsida > Fabales > Fabaceae > Prosopis > Prosopis cineraria. The sequence continues at coordinate 4,451,052 of NW_026555342.1, read as the reverse complement.
ATTTTAGTTTATAGTTAGAAAACAACCTTAATTTGATGTAATTACTGCCCACATTTTTTGACCAGATGCTTCACCTCCAACTTAACTTGTCCCTTAGTAGCAAATATGATCTTCCAAGATCATTTTATTAATCTGGTAAAAAAATATCATTTTATAATTTATAAAAGTTCAAGGGAAATTACACATAGATCTCATGGAGTAAACTTACTCACAAATAAGACTCATGAAATTTAAAAATCATAGTTAAGTCTCTTCAGACCTAAATGTAATTTAAATTAGGTTGCAAAGACAATAATATCCCAACTAAACATACATTACATTAATCAAATAATTAATTTACAACTACTTCATCAACAATTTATAATTTTAATTTTAATTTTTTATAACTGTAACTTCATATTCAATAGTTAAACAATTATACATTACTAACAAAGTTTAACGTTAATTGTTTACAACTACTACATCAATATTTTACAATTATAACTTTAACTTTTTATAACTATAACTTTACATATTTAATGGCTAAACTGATTAGTTTAATTATTAAATATATGAAGTTATAGTTATAAAAAGTTGAAGTTATAATTGAAATTAACAATGAAATAGTTATAAATTATTTGATGATGTAGTGTATATATGTTTAATAGAGATATTATATATTATCTTTTTATCCTAATTTCAAATTATACTAAGGTATCAAAGGACTTAGTAATGATTTCTAAATTTTACGAGACTTATTTGTAAATAAGTCTGCTCTACAAGATTTATATGTAATTTTTTCAAAATTTAAATACTTCTATTTAAGAGACAAAAAGCTTTTCTTATAACATTATCTAAATATTGGAATCAAGAAATGTACAGAATTAGGGCAAATTAATAACTAAACTCTGATAGGAACAATGACATTAATAATTAAATTCTGATACCATTTGTTAGAAGCAATGTGTATCCTAAAATAGATACCATTTGTTGGCAATGAAAAGCGTATAGGAAAAAAACAAAAATTTGATACCACTTGTTTCAATCAAAAAGCATCCGAAATCGAGAGAAATTGATAACCACACTGATTTCATTTATTAAGGACAATGATCTAAGGATTAAACGTTTTAAGGATTCATGTTAACTCTGGTGATGAATGGTGTCACAATAACATTGAATACATTATTGCAGAAATTCTTCTATTAAAAATGTTGCAAACTTTAGATATATATCTTCCAAAAATTAAAATTATTAAGGTCATATAAATGCAATCTATTTCATTATAAATCTTTCAAATTCTCTAAATTTAAGTTTATGATTTGGAAGCAACCTTGATTTGATGTGAATATGTCCCTCATTTTTTGACCACTTGCATAAACTCAACTTATCCCTTATTAGCATACATGATCTTCCAAGATCATTTGTAATTATGGCAAAAAAAAATGATCATTTTATAATTTGAAAGAACTTAAATAGTTCTATTTAAGAAATTGCGAGCTCTTCCCAGAACTTTTTGTCCAAAAATTGGTCAACTTATAAATCTCATCATGCTTGATCTATATGACCATCATATTATACATTTGCTAAATAACATTCGAAAGCTTACCTACTTAATTAGAAACATTGTCTCTCTCTTTTCATGGATTTCATCATGGTAGTGGTCATAACAATAAATACATATTATCCTCCAGCTTTGCAATCATTCCTTTTGGTGCTCTATCTAAACTCAAAAGTTTGCATGAATAATTATGCACTAATGTTAACTCAGATAATGAGTGGTGGCTTAAAAATGTTGAACACATCCTTCAAGAAATTGATGCATTAAAAAAATTGAAAGACAATTCAAAGCCTTGTGAATAAGTTGAATCAAAAGAGAGAAACTTTAGCAAACTGTGGGATGCTTTGCTACAAACAAACTAATGAGACAAAGGAATGGCTTTAGCCACTTGTAGGTAATCTATCTTTACTTGATTTATTTAACAGCTCAAATCCTCCTCAATTCGTGTAATTTTAGAGTGAGTTGTGGAGGATTTTGGTCCCTAAAAATTAGCATTCCTAATTAGCAATTTAAATGTTTAGAGTTAAAAATATTATTTTTACTTAACATTTTTTCATTCCAATTTTCATTATCTGCTAATAAATAAAAATATGTATGTAATGGAAACTTTTAACCAAAAACCTCCGACCAGCCTAACTAAATATGAATTACTTTTACCCTCTATTTGGTTTGAGAATAATGGGAGGAATGAGAATTTTAGTGAGCAGTTTAAAAAATAAATAAATAAATAAAGAGTTATAAAATTTCACTAGGAAAGAGTATGAAAAATTAATGAAAAACTTTCAATCAAATGAAGTCTTAAAAAAGTTTCTCAATCTCTCATCAACATATTGAACCCCATGCCCCCAAAAAAATGCATAATGAAAAGTCTAAAAATTAGTTTGAACATGAAGGGTTTATCTTAAGTCTTAACCTTTTTTTTTTGAGACAATTATTTTTATTTTATTTAAAAAAAAAGTTTAGATTCGTTAAGTTTTGAAAACTGGTCAAGCCAACAAGACAAACATGACAACTCAAGTCATGTTTGGTACATTAGAATTGAGTCCAAGAGAAATGGAATTGGAATTGGAATCATGTTTTCACTTGTTTGGTATGCATGAATCCAATTCCTTATGGATTCCAATTCAACCAAAATACCTAGAATTCAATTCCATCTTCATCATGATGGAATTGCTACAATTCCATGGAATTGTCATAAGTGCCCCACATACACACTCCATCATGATGGTGAGTTTTTTATTTTTTTTATAAGGGCATTTTGGTCTTTATCTATTTTAAATACATATATTTATTAATATTATATTCAGATTCCATCTTCATACCAAACATACATTTATAACTCAATTCTATTCTGATTCCAATTCCGATTCCAATTCCAATTCCGATTCCGATTCCATCAAAAACTCTTCCATCATACCAAACGAGGCCTCAAAGTATATCTACAAAGAGACCTATAAAATACTCATCAATAATGTTTTGATGTCAACATCAGTGGAGTTTTTACAGCTCCTCAATTACAAATTGGCCCCACTACCATCAGCATCAGCCGTACGTCACAATTAAAAAGCGCAAACGAATTCGCCATCCTTTTCAGAGAAAACCAACAACACTTACAAACACAAATCAATTTTAATACTCAATCATACCAGTTTGAAGGTGTTTGAACTTTCTGGGCTCCTCTCTCAAATCCCAAGCCTCTCTCAAATACCAAGCCTGATATGGGAAAAAAAAAATGTAAAAAACTTGTACTTTCTGCCATATTAATATGACTGAGTTACAGCAATGGCAATCATCTCTCTTTTGATTTTACAGGAACGCCTTTATACATTTGAACACGTTCCTTCATAGCATCTCTCCTAGGCCTAGCAACCTTGTTGTTAGGGTCAAATAGAAGGACTTCTTCAAACGCCTTCAGAGCAGATTTTATATTCCTTTTGCTTCTCATAGGCATCACCCAGATTGTTCCATGCTGTGACATAGCCAGGTTGAAGCTTCACGGCAGTCTCAAACTGAGCAATTCCCTTTTCAAGCTTCCCATCACGGATGTAGCTGACACCAAGAGCATTGTAGACCTAAATTGGTAACATGAAGATCATTAGCAAAGAACGTGATTCAAAAGTCATTCCCAAACAGGACGATTTAACATAAATGAACATAGGGCAGACTCATTGGCATGCTACAGGGCTGCAATTTAACATATGTACTCCCTTCAATCCATATTATAAGACACTTCTAACTACCTCACCATAACTAAAAAAAATGGTTAAAATATTAACTTTGCCTGAAAAAATAATAAACTTCCAATTTTATCCTTATTGAAATGAAAGATTTTAAATTTGCATTACATTCTCTCTCATTAATAAGTTTAAATAGGAGTAATATTGGAAAATGTAATTAAAATCCCATCAAGTGCTTTATATTAAGGAAACAAAAATCCTTTTAAAATACGCCCAATAATAGGAATAGGAGGAAGTATATCTCTAATGCAAAAAATGATGTTCGTTTATCACTGCACTCGAAAATGAATGCTTACATGGGGGATATTTTTTTCGGGATCTCTGGTGAGAATTGAGTATATTGTGATTTAGTGATGTTTCTCTCATTGCACAATACAAAGGTTTCAGATAGGAGGGGAAAGGCAATTCAGTCTTTGCAGTGATCCAATACATTTGGTCGTCTTTGGTGCATTATGGGATAACAGCTTGTATGTTTTCTCTTGGTGCTTGGTTCATGGCTTTTCATAGCAAGCCAATTTACTACATATGCAGAGGGATTGGGAAGTTTGTTGCATCTTTAAGTCTCTTTGTTATATTGTTTTCTGTTCTTGCTTCAACTCTTGTATGTTAAACTTTATCTTATCAGGGTACTTCATCATCTTCTAATGCATTGTCACTCTTCATCAATAAAATTTCTTCTTTTATCCACAAATCAAAATTAGAAAAATTAGAAAATATCATAAGCCAATGATAGTAGAAATGTGTAAAGATAGAAGTGAACATCACGCCTGCAGAGGGTATAATTGTGCTCTTTAGAATGAGAATTTTGAATTTTTCCCTCAAAGGCCTTCACACAAGATGGGTAAGCAACTCCAGTCAGTTATTCATATAAGGATACAGCTAAGCAATATTTAATCAAGTTACTGTATAGAGGACCAATACGCGTCCCATGGGCAGAATTATGCTCAATTCTCCATGCACTGAAGAAAACTTCTCCCTCAGCAGGTCCAAGTTTAGTGTTATGATTAAATTTTTCAGGAGACATTCAACAGTACCTAAGGTAGAATCAACAAGTTTTCCATTCGTACAGTAAGACCAATTAGTACCTCTCTGTTCTAACATAAATTTATGATAGTTCTAATTCATCAAACCTGGGCAAGATCCTGATCATCTCCATCCCACTTCTCAATAGCCTGAAGCAAGTACTTAGTAGCAGCCGGGTAAAATTTCCTCCTCAGCATCACTGCTCCGAGCTCAAAGAGTTCAGTGGCACTTGCATCACCACTTCTTACTTGTTCCTGAAACAGTTGATGAAAATGAGAAGCTGAAAAGAGCAACTAATTCCAGTTAATTTGCGTATAGTACTATAGCCCCCATTAAAGTAAAAAACCACAGATAAATTAAACTGCTTAAGAAGAAAGAATACAGAGTTTAACATGATTTAAAGAAGCTAATACCAAAGATCATGCTCAGGCAATAAGATTTAATATTTTAAAGGGATGAAATGGACAACGCTCAAGCTTTTACCTGTAACTCCTTGGCAGAAAGGTCAAGTTCTCTGCGAACAAGAACTTGGCGAATCACAAAGTATGACCCAACCCCTAGCAAACCTAGTAGCAATATCAAGTACAATAATTGGATCCCTAAATCAAATAATTCTCCAATCTCATATATCTCATTTGTCTTCAATGTGTCACTTGCATATGCCACTTGAGGAGAAACCACTGATAAAATTGGTCCCAACAACAATGTTGAGACCCATGAGCTTCCCTCATCCTCAAGATTCTGAATTGTAAAGTGGTTCCCTGAAAATTCCAATCCACAACATGAAAAAGAGTGGTGTCTGAGGCGACTATTTAATTTGAAAACAAAGTTCAAATATATGAAATGAGGGAAATTAGATCAATGCTCGGTAAAGTTTATACAATACTTATAATAAATGGTACATAAACTTTCCACTGAGTTTACTAAAAGTGACTCTTTGAATCTTGAAACCAAATGATACAATTAAAATTCATAGGTATGTTAACAAGCACAACCGTGACCTAGAGCGATCAAAATGGGTTGAAACCACTGGTTTAACTAATCCTATCAGCTTATAGACAGGTTTCAAGCATAAACCATTGACCCATACAAAAGAAGGTTAAACTGACCCACTTGTAGGCCAGGGAAGACTGTAGCCCGAAGTTTTCCCCCTTTTTTGGTTTGTTTGGTAAGTTGACCCATTTAGCTCACCAAGGCACCAACCCAAACAAACAGGTCAGATTTGGCCATTTATCAACTTGCCAATTAAGAGGGTCAACTGATTCAACCTATCCCACACACCGTTCGTAGAATGTCAACCAAATTTCATGGTTCCACCGCCACCTATTCAAATAACAAGCTAAGCAATCACCCGTTACGTATTATTGATAGAAGTAAAGGGAAAACCATATATACAAAGAATTCTGCAGAATATTTGGGAAAAAAGTGAAGGATGGACTAAGCTATTTTCATTAGCAGACAGACATAGACTTGGTGGACAAGCAAACATGTAGACAAATATGTCCGTGTCCCTATCATTTATAAAGTTCTATAAATAATCCCTGAAGCTTTGGTATTCACAAATGCAGAATAGGTGTTCCCAGGAGTAATCTCAAAATCAGTAAAATTGTAAGATCCTAAGACTTCGAAGTTTAAATTGAGACCCTATTATGATCCAACAAATTTGGCTCCTACACTCCAACAAATTCAGAACTGAGGTTGGCATTTGGTGAGATGGAACCAAATGGATTGTAACATTTTGTTTGAAAAAAAAAAAAAGAAATTAGGGTAATTTCGCCAAATTCATGGGAGTTCTATGTAATTTACTTTGAAATAAAAGTTTAGAAGTTTATGCCAAAACCGTGCACAACCAGTGAGAGAAACAAGTGCTAAGTGTTTCCGATAGATCAAACACACCAATGTCCGTATATTGATTTAACAGTCCACGTATGCATGTTCTGCAAATTAACAAAATCATTTAGAAAACATCTTCGGTACCTGTGCTGTACTCATGAAGTTGCAACTGCTTGGGCCCGGCCTTGTCAACCAATTCCCTCCACTTTCTAGACAGTGAATGGACGCCAACCTAAAATGTACACAAAGAAATACCTCTGTAGACTTTACTATTAGGTGCCATCTTAAATTTGGAAGGGGGAAATATCCTCACAGCCCAAAATAGAGTAGTAAGAACCTTATCAAGAACTGATGTAATTAGTCCACCATCCATAGCCAAAGCAACTGCAAAGTTGATGCTACTATTAGACGTAAAACTCTTGCCATCTCTACAACTCGGAGAAGCTTTCACCGCCGAACTTGGTCCAACATTATCGGGAACTCTCTCCGATTGCCGCTCGGCAGAAGATGGAGTTAGCCCAGAGGTAGAAGGAGGATAAGGTGAAGAGTTAGCTTTAGACTTAGCAAGGTCAATTTCATGCCCCGTCTCTGCCAATAGAGCGATAGTAGTAGACCAAGCAGCCGCAACTCCACCTTCGTCCACCACAATTGCCGAAAAATTCCCATCGTAGAAGGTCTCCACGTCCATTTCGGCCGTATTAGACTCGACCACCACTATACTCTCTGCTTTAGAGAGCTTATCTTCTTCAGAAACGATCTTCCCTTCGGTAATCGCTGAGCTCAGCGCCGGCATAAATATCTCCCGGATGTTGGCCTGAATCTGGGTTCTGCTCCTGTTTCCAGTAGCGGCGCGGAATGAAGGCGGCAAAATTGGTTTCCGATGAAGGGCCGAGGAAGAGCGCAGAAAGGAAGTATTCAGAAGGTGAGCCATTGGACAAAGGATTACGGACGCTCCGTCACTGTAACAAGTTCAAGGCAAATTATCTGGGGATAAAATTTTATGTCATATTATAATTAGTCATGTATCGTTATTCGTCGCTTTCCATGAGATAAATAATCAGGGGAAAACAAAAGCAGAAATCTTAATCAAAAATATGGATACGGGAAAAAAAATATTCAAAAAGTCTTATGTCAAAAGTATCGAACGGTTTGAAGTGGGGAAAAATGCATATATATTATGAAATTATTTTCTCAATACATTTATAATAAAAAAATTAATTAAATAAATTAATTTTAATTATAATTAATTATATTATAATGTGGATAGTGTTTGAATTTTATTTTTTAAAATTAATTTTGATAAAATTAAATATATTTGAATAATTGATTTAGAATCAATTTTAAATATTTAAATTACTATAAAGGACAATGACTTTTTAAATGTAATAATTGATAAAGTGATATATATACATGATTAATTATAAAAATTTAAATTATTTTGTATAGTAATATTAATACTTTAGTGTAAGTGAAAAAATAAATCAATATATCTAATTTTAAATCAATTCATAATTTTCAAGGCTAAAAATGGGACCATCAAACAAACGAAAAGGTCATCAATCTCACTCCGCACACAAGGCCAAGCCAAGATCTACGATACAAACTTAACCAAGGGAACCATTATCGGTCTCTTGCTTTGAGATGGGACCCGCGCGTACCAGCAGATAGGAGGTGAAGAAAGAACACTAAAATATATGCAATAATTAAAGGGTACATTTGGGAAGTGAAATATCTGACAAGTAACAATTATAGATAACAGTGGAATTGCAATTCAGAAGCTACTATCATCATCAGCTTTGGCAAAGCTATGGTTAGAGTTGAAAATACACACTCTTTAATAATTTGATTATTATAGGCTTGGATTTTAAAGGTCTAAGCTTTAAAGTTTAGTTTTTCATTTTGAATCTTATATTTTAAACCTGACCCTTATATAAAGGATTTAAGATCAAACTCGCAAACTCTTTTAAAAAAAATAAAAATAAAATTAAACATTATAAATTAATTAAAATATTCTGAAATTAAAAAAATAAAATCTTCATAATTTTTTTTTAAATTAAACAACACATATTTAGAAGTCTAGTAATAAAATTTAAATCTTGGTTAAAAAATAATTTATTTTTTATAAATACACAAACATAATAATTATAGAAAAATAAAAAAATATCAAGAATTTTATACTATACACTGATATTTATTAAATTATATTAAATAAATTTTAGAATAAATTAAAATTATTAATAATATAATACGTCTAGGATTAAGTGAGCAGATCATTGGTTTCAGACATGTGTTCTACCAAATAAAATAATAATAATAATAATATAATAGGGCTTGAAGGATTACCCGAGTCCGAGCCCTTTTTTACATGGCTTATCAGGGCCAAACTCTCAAGCCCGATTACTTTAAAATAAATTTATTTTTAAAGTCCGAACCGTTATTTAAACAGGGCCTTCAGGCTCGGCCCTTCCCGGCTCTAGCTGTGGTTTAGACTGAAATAACTAACTATTAAAAAATGGGGGTGTTTGGGTGTGTTTCACTTGAACCATAATATTGTTACATATAATTAATCATGTAAGCATATCCGAACAAGCATGAAGTTACCCCAAGACTAGCTTTCTTCAAGTGAGAATTTCGTATAAGGCCTTTAAAAGTAATTTATCTATATGAAAGGCAGTAAGTGTAACATCCCAATTTAAATTTTAATAGTTAATTTGGGTTAATAGAAATAAAAAAAATAATATTTAGAGGTAAGAAAATTAGTAAGAGATGATTATTAAATCTAACTTAGGATATAATTCTAAAAAAAATAATTAAAAAAAATAAAAAAAAATATTATTAAATTATTATTATAAAAAAAGGGAAAACGTATTAAAAAAAAAAGGGAAGGAGTGAACTTTCGGTGCTCTCCCGGCAACGATTATGTTTAATAATAAAAAAGAAGAAGAAGAAGAAGAGAGAGAAAAGAGTAAATAAAAAAAATATGTGGGACCCACTGAATTTTTATAAAACTCACCCGTTTCCTTTCATTTCTTCATTCCTTCTTTCGTGCGTGAGCTGAGGCAGAGAGAGAGCATCTGTGAGCCAAGTTCACCGGTGTTGGGTTTTAAGGTAAGAGTTTTTAATAGGATATTTAGGGTGTGATTTTAAGCTTTTCAAGACTAAGTAAGTGTTCTAAAATTTTTTCTTAGTCATCCTTTTTCTTTGGTTTCTGAATTTGTAGTGGTAGAAAATTTAAGATCTGAAAGAGGGATGAATTTATGTTGAATAAATATAATTTTTGAGGTTGTCAGTAGTATAATAAATGTTCTAGAGTATAAATTTATTGATGATCTTTGAATCTGTGACTTATGGATCAAATTCTAAACTAGATCTGAAAATATATGTTGATTTATTGAGGTTTAGATGATTATTTGGGATGCGAAATGAATTATTATGGTTATAGGATTATGATTCTAAGCTAGAGACTTAATTTTTAATTTTTGGGTATTTTAGGTACGAATTTATAAAATAAAAAGAAAATTTTGATAATAGAAATTAATTTAGAAGTTGATTTTTAGATTATTAATGTTTATTAATAATTAAAAGAGGAGTTAAAAATTTTACTTAATAGTATTAACTATAGATTTGTATTAAGATTGAAATTAGGAATTATATTATATTTTTAATTCTATTATTAGAATTATTTTATTAGTTTCAAAAATTGAAACTAATATTTATAAATAATATGTTATTTTGTAGATTGTATTACTGGTGAAGATTGTGGTGAGAGAGAAATTTTAAGGAATAATTTATTGAAAAAGCCACAAGATAACCATGTTTTTAATTTGTGATTAGTGTTACTTCATGTTAATTGGGTGATTATTGAGAAAATTATAAATTTTATAATATTGTATAATTGTGCAATAATATTATGAATTTGTTTAATTATTGTGGGAGGTGTTGGGAGACTTGCTATTATTGTTGTATTTATGTGCCACGTGGTACGCCCCTATTGGAGCTCAATAGGTGGCTTGTAAGGGCTCGGGCTAATCTACCTTTGGCCGGGTAATTTAGCACCGAGTGAGGGCTATGGCTCGAGGTTAATGTAGGGATATAAGGATGGTTGTTTGTGTGTATTGTAATATTTCTTATATTTGTTGGAATTATATTATTTTTAATTTTCACTTAATAAGTACACACTTAACTGTTTGTGTACACTATCATAAATTGGCTTTGGTTACTGGGACTTTTGAGTCTCATTATGTGGTTAACAATTTTCAGGAGAAGAGCCATGAGTGACACGTGGAGGAGTCCCAGAGGCTTAGTGGTATAGATCCACTGTCTCTTTTGGGTATTTAATTTATGATTGATAATGTGTTATATTGCCAATATTAGGGCTTTTTGTTTATTGTCAATTATATGAATATATAAATGTAATCATGCCTTTCAAACTATTTCTATTTTTGGTACAATTTGGATGACTGTAATTTTAATATTTGGTTTACTTTGGATTGGTTAAAATGGCATGATTATAAGGCCAAATAACTGGCTTGTGTTGAAAATTGACTAAATTGCTTATTTTACTTGTTGGGAGTATAAGGATGGACAAATGTGATTTAGCCTAATGGCATGTGGGAGGTAAAAATTTATCTGAAATGTTATAGTGTGTGAGTTGAAGCCAATTATAAAATATTTTATATCGAAATTATTGATATAAAAATGTGTTGAGTGGCTGTAACCCAACTATGGTTGAGTTAAATTATTTAAAAAAAAAATTTTGGTGTGTTACAGTAAGGAATCTGAAATTCCTTTGCAAGTCTGAGGACCCTTCATACAAATAAAATTTTTGCTAAAATGTCACAAATGTCTTGCCTCTTTTCTTTAAAAACAAAAGTGTCACCATCACTGGTCGTCGAAGCCATTGTGCTGGCCACCAAAGCTCCGTCATCGATAGGGAAACCACTACTACCACCACCATCAAAGAATAGCTCATTGTTGTCAATGGCTGGAGCTCTAGCATCAACACCAATAGTCAAATCAGGTCAAAGGGGTTAAGGAAAGATTTAAACCCTTGACCCCTAGGAATTGCAAAAAATAATTTACTATTAAACTACCAAAACCACATGATAATATATTACAAAATATAATTAATATCTATATATATTATAACTTTTGTTTTCAAGCATTAATACGAGTTTCTGTTAATTATGAATATATTGTTATTCATATCTAAACAATCATTTGTAAATATATAAACATGACTTGTTCATACATAAATAAATTATCAATTTTTAAAACTCCACTTGTTTCTTCAATATTGACAAGTTATCAATATTATGTTGAAAATAATACATACATACATACATACATACATACATACATATATATGTTATAAATTTATTTTTCAAGCATTCTCATGGGTTATGATTGATCATGAACATATTGTTGTTAATATCTTAACAATTATTTGTAATCTAAAAAATCATTTGTAAATATGTAAACATGACTTATTCATACATAAACATGACTTGTTCATAAATTGACAACATTTTTATATATGAACAAGTCATGTTTGAGTATTTATAAATGATTGTTTTAACATAAATAATAATATGTTCATGACTAACTACAATCCAAAAAAATACTTGAAAATAAATTTATAATATATATATATATATATATATTATTTACTTGCCAATGTTGAATTAACAAGTTGTTTACAAAAAACTAGGAAGTTTTAAAAAATTGATAACTTTTTTTATGTATGAACAAGTAATGTTCACATATTTACAAGTAATTGTTCGAATGTAAACAATAATATGTTCATGATTAACCACACAACTCATGAAAATGCTTGAAAAATAAATTTATTAACAGATATATATTAATAACATGTCAATATAAAAGGAATAAGTAATTAAAAAAATTAAAAAAGTTGGGTTTTAAAAATCAAGAATTTCTTTATACATGAACAAGTCATGTTCACATATTTACGAGTCATCATTCGGATATGAACAATAATATGTTCATGATCAATTATAGCTCATGAAAATGCTTGAAAAATTAATTTATAACATATATATATATATATATATAGATATTATTTAGCATAATTAATAACTTGTCAATATTGAAGAAATAAGTGGTTAAAAAAATGGAACAAATTAGGTTTTAAAAATTGACAACTTTTTTATATATGAATAAGTCATGTTTACATATTTATATGTGATTGTTCGGATATGAACAATAATATATCTATAATTAACAACAACTCATATTAATGTTTTAAAATAAAAGTTATAATCTTTTCATTAAAAATATAAGATATTTTTAACTAAATCTCATCCCTAATAAAGTAGTTAATTATTTTCAAATTAACCATATTTTTTTATATTTACTTTTATTTAATATGATGTTTCAACCTAAAATAAATATAAAATAATTTATTCAATAAGAGGACTTAAAAAAATAATAATTATATTTTTAAAAAATAAAATATTTTATATTTTTAAAAATATAACCTCTCAAAAAATATTTTATATTTTTAAATAAAGAAAATAACATACACACATATATCTATTGATAGTGTTAGTATTGGCAGTGGAGCTGTAGCCACTAATACTTACCATCATTGAAGCTCTAGCAGTCAGCACGATGGCTTTGGTGACTGGAGATAGTGACACTTCTTTTTCATAAAAACAAAAAAAGGCAGGATATTTTATGACATTTTAACAAAAATTTTAACTGCATAATTGCAGGCAAAGTTTATATTCCTTTAGGCATATCATATAGATAAATTGTTTTTGAAGGCCCTATATGATTTCAATCTTCAAAAAATAGTAAATAATAAATTAAAAAATTAAAGGTTATTATTACCCCTAAACTATATATGAAAACTTATTGAAAATTTTAAGTTTAACTTGTAATCAATTCTATTTCTTAACTTTAAAAATTCATTCAGTAATGCCCTTGACAGTAATTTCCTATTATGAGTTTTATATTTAAATTTTTTAATATTTTTTATTATAAAATATTTAATATTGGGTTCCAACATTTTTCAAAGGGAAAACACAAACTTCAATCCTTATAATTTTATTAAATTTTATTTTTAATCTTTACAATTTTTTTCAGTGTTTTTAAATTTCTATAATTTTAAAAAGATTAGATGACCTTTCTTTTTTAGATTCTTATAAGTTTTTATTTTGTATAGTGGTTTATAAAAAAAATTATAAGAACTTAAAGTAAAATTTAATAAAATTACAGGGATTAATATTTATATTTTTCAGTGGTTTATTTAAGCGTTTTTCTCCACACTCTCTGTCTCGTCCTTAACACTTTCTCACCTCCATCACGTTCATTAATTGTTGAATTTAAAGTCTCCATTGATTTGTGTATTGTTGAGGTACAAAAAATGATGCGTATAATCTTAAACTAGTTGTTGACAACGGTGATCGGATTCGTGAGAAAGTCGGCTTCTTTGCTGAACCTGTTTTGGTGTTAAAATGTCGACTAACATTTTTAATATTCCTATTTTACCCCTCTCCCTATTTAATCACACCCTCACCCCTCCCTCACCCTTTCACGTTATGCCCGAGCACCACCACCACCAGCATCCATCGAGCGAAGAGGAAGCTGCGACACTGACCTTCACGCCATCGGGAGAGAGAACATCGTTGACGTCACCACCGGTTAGTAATAGATCTATAGATTTCTCGCATCTGTCCTCGGTTTTTCTTCTTCTAAACCATAGGCTTCGTGATTTTGGTGACCTATACAGTTGTTCTTGTTGAAATCTCTAGTCCACCAGCTTGTTATTTTCTCTACTTTTTTCGTGCACAAAGGTTGAGATAGCATGTTGAAACCTTCAGATGTCCAGTTTTTTTTCCCTGCAGTTTTCACTTCAAGCCGTGAATGTATTGTTTATAGGAGGTTAGTAGTTGGTCACATATTGGGATTTTTATTATTTTGATCGACTATCGTCCCCTTTGCAAGGATGGGATTAGGTTTGACTGTAAGCATGCTGTGGTTCAGGGCTTGTCAACTGTTCCATGGACATGTCATTTTATGAAAGCAAACGACTTCTTAAATCGGTTAACACATATTTGATCATTAATAATATTTTGGGTCTGACCTTTTATTGCTTCTTGTGTTCATTGTTGAGTGGTTGTTTTCTCTCAAACACACCAGAGCTTAGACCGAGCATTGGTGGCGTTCAGCTTTGGCTTCGTCCTCAAAGTGTTTCAATTCTCTCAATTTCATCTCTTAGTTATGGAGGCGCAAGTGCTTTTATCAGATTAAGAGAGAAACTAATGTCTGATTTACCACCTTTTTGTGCTTGCTAATATTGGTGTGAAGTTTTCTTTTTGTGATCTATGTCAGTTCTGTTACCAAGGTCAGCTTGTAATCTGGTTTCTCCATCTGTGAGATTTTTTATGCATTTTCAACTACTTCTCTATCATATCTTTTGATCTCTTTTTTCCTTCATTTGTTCTCTCTTTGCTGTCTGGTTACAGTGAGATTCTGTTATCTGTGAAGGTTTGGCTAACGTGCTGTTGTTTTGCTTTTACTTTAGCAATTGAGTATGAAAATGCAAAGTTGCTTCAAGTTGATTTCATGGTCTAATGAACTGTGATTTTATACTTATTCATGGTGGTTCAGATTTATGGTTTCTCAGTGCCATTTTGTTTTGAAGTTTCCAAGTAATGTACTTCCTAATTCTGGGTCTCAAATCATTATTTTCAACTTCGCTGTCTCTGCAACTTCTGATTTGTTTTACGTCTCATTGATTGCGGTGAAACAACTACTATAATTCCAGTGCAAACTATCAAAAAATAATTGTAGTGATGATTTTTATTATGTGTAGCCCTGGAGTTTAATTTTATTATAGTCATAATTTCCATCGTGACTATTTACGTTTATCATATTGTAGTGTTCTAGTCTCTTCTTTTACATGCTCTGCATTAACTTGTCTTCATAATTTCTCCTTTCTTGTTACTTGCTATTGAGGTTTGAATCTTTGTCTTAAAATGTGCATCAGAGAGCCTTAAACCTACTGGCCGAACATAGCTCTTTTTTCATAAAACTATCTCAAGTTTTGTATCATATTTTCTCATGAGATATCATAACATTATTATGAAATACAAACTGCCCAAACTTGGCCAAGCAAAACCGACCTGGTGAGTCTGGTTTGGTTCAGTGAAGCTCTCCTGATTTAAACCAAATTGTGGTCTATTTTCATGAAACCATCTCAAGTTTGTCCAAGCTTGAATGAATTAAAACAATGACAAATTATTAAAATTCTCCTGTTCCTTTGTGATTATCAAGGCAATGTCTCCTTTGTTATTTCTGTCAAGTAGGTTTGTAATTTGTTGTTGTTATTTGAGATGCATATTTAACCCCCAATACATATTTTTTATTTCATTTACCTTCATATTATGTTCATGATTCTCATTTTGATTTGGTTGCCTATGATAGAGTGAAATTAGTACTAGTCCTTGGTTCCTTTGAATGAACGTTTGGTTAATGGATGAGCAAATATGAGAAGTATATTCTAAGTTGAATGGATTATGTTATTGATTTGGAAAAATTATTGAAGAACTATGAAGTAATTATTATGATGGTCTCTTGATTCTTTAAAAGGCATTTCTCTTATACAACAACAACAACAAGCATTTTTCCTATAATGCTTTTTAAATATCCTGACCGGGTAGTAATATCTGTTTTAGTTGAACTTTCATTTTAATATTAACTTGTGATTTGATTAGTTCAGTTTCTTGTTTTCATGATCTTAGCTATCCTTTTTATGTATGTATGGTGCATAAGCTTCATTTCAATGGAACAGCAAAAATGATCTTTAACAATTTTCTGTTGTGATCTTTCCATGGGGTTTGAGTGTTTTGGAAACCTTAATGTGATGGTGAATGTTCTATTCTTCTTTGGCAGTAGTGTAGTTGAGAATGTTGACATAAGCTTATATGCGTTCTGCTTCCTCGTTTCAGTGTTTTTGCAATGGGAAGGAAAAAGACAGAGGAAGCTGGTCCTGCGACAAAGGCTAAGAAGGAAAAGTTCTCTGTCTCTGCCATGCTGGCCAGTATGGATGAAAAACCTGATAAGCCCAAAAAAGGTTCTTCTTCATCCAGTAAGCCCAAGGCAAAATCTGCTCCTAAAGTTTCTGCTTACACTGATGGTATTGATCTTCCTCCCTCTGATGAAGAAGAAGATGAAGATATGGAAGAGGAGCAAGAACAAAATAGTGTGCCTAAGCGGTCCACTCAGCAGCAAAGGCCTGACTTAAAGCCTCTTGATGTGGCTATCACTGACAAAGAGTTAAAAAAGAGGGAAAAGAAGGATATTCTTGCTGCCCATGTTGCAGAGCTGGCTAAACAGGAAGCACTTAAGGATGACCGTGATGCTTTTACTGTGGTCATTGGTAGTCGGACTTCAGTGCTTGATGGAGAAAATGATGCCGATGCCAATGTAAAAGATGTGACAATAGAAAACTTTTCTGTGTCAGCTCGGGGTAAAGAACTCCTTAAAAATGCATCAGTGAAGATATCTCATGGGAAGCGGTATGGTTTGGTTGGGCCCAATGGAAAGGGTAAGTCCACACTGTTGAAGCTCCTTGCCTGGAGAAAGATACCGGTGCCAAAGAATATTGATGTTCTTCTGGTTGAACAGGAGGTAGTTGGTGATGATAAAACAGCACTTGAAGCTGTTGTTTCTGCTAATGAAGAACTTGTTAAAACCCGACAACAAGTGGCTCTTCTTCAAAATGCAAATTCTGTTGAAGAAAGTGTAGGCAAGGATGATAGTTATGAAGATGATGCCGGAGAGAAGCTTGCTGAGCTGTATGAAAAGCTACAGCTGATGGGATCTGATGCAGCTGAAGCTCAAGCGTCAAAGATTCTAGCAGGATTAGGTTTTACAAAGGATATGCAGGGCCGTGCTACAAAATCATTTAGTGGGGGTTGGAGGATGAGAATTTCTTTGGCCAGGGCACTTTTTGTTCAGCCAACTCTATTATTGCTTGACGAACCAACAAATCATCTTGATCTAAGAGCTGTTCTCTGGTTGGAAGAGTACTTGTGCCGTTGGAAGAAGACTTTGGTGGTTGTCTCACATGATAGGGATTTCCTAAATACAGTTTGCAATGAGATTATTCATCTGCATGATTTGAAGCTTCATGTCTACCGTGGAAATTTTGATGATTTTGAAAGTGGTTACGAGCAGCGTCGCAAAGAGATGAATAAGAAGTTTGAGATTTATGACAAGCAGATGAAAGCAGCCAAAAGGAGTGGAAATAGAGTTCAGCAGGAAAAAGTGAAGGATCGAGCTAAGTTTGCAGCTGCCAAGGAGGCAGCAAAAAGCAAGGGCAAAGGCAAGGGCAAGGTTGATGAGGATGAAGTGCCAGCAGATGTTCCACAAAAGTGGAGGGATTACAGTGTTGAGTTTCACTTCCCTGAACCCACTGAACTAACACCTCCTCTTCTGCAACTTATTGAAGTGAGCTTCAGCTATCCAAATCGAAAGGATTTCAGACTCTCAAATGTTGATGTTGGTATAGATATGGGGACTCGTGTGGCCATTGTTGGCCCTAACGGAGCTGGGAAATCGACTCTGCTGAATCTTCTTGCCGGTGACTTGTCTCCAACTGAGGGTGAAGTTCGAAGAAGTCAGAAATTGAGGATCGGAAGATATTCCCAGCACTTTGTGGACCTTCTAACAATGGACGAAACACCCGTTCAGTATCTTCTCCGTCTCCATCCAGATCAAGAAGGACTCAGCAAGCAGGAGGCCGTTCGAGCAAAACTTGGTAAGTTTGGATTACCTAGCCATAATCACCTTACCCCTATTGCCAAACTATCAGGAGGGCAGAAAGCTCGGGTGGTGTTCACATCAATATCCATGTCAAATCCCCACATTTTGCTATTGGATGAACCCACTAATCATCTAGATATGCAAAGTATTGATGCTTTAGCCGATGCATTGGATGAATTCACTGGTGGAGTTGTTCTTGTTAGTCATGATTCTAGATTGATATCACGTGTATGCGAGGATGAAGAGAGGAGTCAAATCTGGGTTGTTGAGGACGGTACAGTCAAAACATTTGATGGATCTTTCGAGGATTACAAGGACGAGTTGCTGAGAGAAATTAAAGCCGAAGTAGATGACTGAGCTTGCTTTTGAGAACAGTGAACTCATGCCAACGGTTCATCTACTTATAATCTTATTTTACACTTGTTCTGTATTTGTACAATAAAAATCACCTGCATCATACAGATGCCAGATTTTGGTCCTGCTGTTGCACCCTACGTCCCTCTTTAGGCCTGTTCTATTATACAATCGAGTGTGATTACCTATGTTGCGTGAGAGGGTATAGGTCTTTTTGCCTTTGGAGCAGTTTGTCTTGTTCGGCCAATGAGGTTTATGGAGCAATCGACTGACTCTAATTTAAAATGTTTTTGGATGGTCTATTTTGAATTTCTATTCCTATTTTTTCCATAACCAAAATTGAGGTGTACAAACAGCGTAATGATATTCTATCATTTAATGTTAGGGTAGAGGAATCGTGAATTGGGAAAATCTCATTTTAGGATCGTTGTACCCCATTAATTGGGGAAAAAGAACGAAACATTCTGAATTTACTCTGCAATCTCTAGCATGACGTCTAACAAAAAGATTGAAAAGATGAAAATAATCGTGCTTGTCAGTTTTTCGTTATTGTGTGTTCTTATTTCGTGTTTCTTAAACTGTTATTGTTACTTGTTATCTTTTATATGTATACTTATCAAAACTAATACTTTGTAATTTTTTCATTGTCATACTTATTAGAATATACATTTATTATTTTTCACACTCCTGCTTGCTAAAATGTTTTGATTACTTGTCATTTTTTAGAGGGAAAATTTGTGCGTAAGTGTCTACAATTTTGCTCAATTTTATATGTATACTTATCAAAACTAACATTTCGTAATTTTTCATTGTCATACTTATTAGAATATGCATTTATTATTTTTCACGCTCTTGCTTGCTAAAATGTTATGATTACTTGTCATTTTTTAAAGTAAAAATTTGTCCATAAGTCTTTATAGTTTTACTCAATTTTTAATTAAGTTTGTGTAGTTTATTTTGTTTTAATCAACATCATATAATTTGATCTATTATTTATATATATAAATCCTAAATGTCAAAATTAATAATAAATTATTAAATTTCACAATACAAAAATACTATTGGAGTTTACAGAAAATTCAATTTAATACTTTTAGCCATAAATAAAAATAAAATAAAATTTGGTTTAATAAACTATTTATATTTTTATTAATTTTTTATGAAAATTCTATATGTATAGAAAATATTTGGTAGACAATCTAATGATATAAATTTTAAGTTATACAAATTATGTAATTAATTCTAAAGTTATACAATCATTTAACACAAATATAAAAGTTCTTAATTTTTTTTAAAGGAAAAATTTAAGAATTTTAACTTAGACTTAAAAAAATTTAAGATATCAAACTATAAGAGCTCAATTAAAATAAAATAAAGTGTAGAAATTTAATTTAAAATTAAATAAAACTATAAAGACTTGCAAGTATTTTTTTTTTTTATGCATGCTTGTGAAAATAGTACCCTCACTTATCATTTCTCACCACCATGACCGTTAGAACATTATGCTTGTTATCTTTCACGTTGTATTTGTTAAGACGTCATGACTGCTTATTATTTTTTATGTGTATACTGGTCTAAACAATACACTCAGCAGTTATTTTTCACTATCATATTTATTAGAACACTATACTTCTTTTTTTTCACTCGTGTTTGTTGAACTATTATCACTACTAGTTATTTTTCATATGCATATGTCAAATCAATAACTCTACAAGTTGAAATTCAAATCACGTCAGAGACTTCAAAGCAAATTCAATGTAGGTTAACTCATATGGGGAAGGAAAAATATGAGTTGAGTTAAGTTTAACTCATTTCATATGAATTGAAAAAAATTCTAACTTAATTCAGCTTTTATGAGTGGGTGGGTTAAATGGGACAATCTACTAACTCAATTATTTATTTTTCATTTATTTTTTTATGCTTTTTGTAAAAAAAATTGCATCTAAATAAGAATTTTTAATATGACATTTCATGCAATTAAAAAAAATCATACTATATATTTATGAAATTAATCAATTCCATCATGATTCATTTCAAAATATGCATGTTTTATGAGGTTTTAATGCCAAAACTCCCTCAATTATTTTTTCAATTTTTTTAATAAATAATATATATTAAATGAACTAACTCTAATCCATCAAAATTAACCTATTTGATTCTTAGGTTATTTAGTTCAAGTTTTAAAAAAATCAAGTTAACGTGGGTTAATTTTTTTAAGGATAAAAAGGCAAAAATACCCACAAAATAAAGGAATAAAAATACCCATAAAGTGATCAGTTAGAGACACCCAGTATCCTAAAGTGAGAAAAATAATAAAAATACTCATAATGTTACATGAGTTGGTATAAAAGTGATCAAACCGTTAACTTTAACTTAATGTCATTAACTTTGATCGTTGAATATTGACTATGCATATCACGTGTTAGTCTTCGCTAACGTAAACTAATAAAAGGGTAAAAATATCTATGAAGTCATCGATCAGGAGCAAAAATATTCATAACATTACTAGAGTTAATACAAAAGTGACCAATTTATTAAATTCCTTAAATGTTAACCATTTAGTTGACACCTAAGTAGAAGTTGATCATTTCTTTGCTAACATGGACAAAAAATATTCTCAAATGAAATTATCTGGAGGTTAATTGTTCATTGTACAAATATCATGTAAAAAAATGTCATTTTGATCGAATATCAAATTAAATCACTTGTTTCTTTGCAGCAGTGGCAAAAATCATTTAAAAATTTTGAATATATCATGAATTAAATTGCTAAAGGTTGTGATAATGTTCTTAAGGTAAGGCGGCGTAGGAGTTGTGCTCAATCTCGATTTTTGATTGTGTACAATCTATCTCACTATGTTAAATCTCAAGTTTTGCAAACAAGAAAAATAAGTGAAGAGGGAGGAAGGGTAGGGTGAGATGCGTTGCGATAGAAAGAAACCATGTGGCATGAATTTTGATGAATTAATCACTATTGCATCTACTCAAGTAACGTTATCGGTACTTATATGATAATCAAGCAACATACGTAAAAATTTATCTAAAAATATTTTTTATCTACATTAATGAACAAATAATTAACTTCTACTTAAGTGTTAATTAAACGGTCAACATTTAAAAGATTTAATAAATTAATTACTTTTGCATTAAGTCTAATAACGTTCCGAGCATTTTTGCTCCTTGCCAATAGTTTCGTAAGTATTTTTGCTCCTTTATTAATCCAAATTAACAAAAACTAACACATGACATGTACAATCAACTCGATAAACCAAAATTATTAGTTTGATCACTTTTATGTCCATTCATATAATGTTACAAATAATTTTTTTCTTTTTCCTCACTTTAAAATAGTAAGTGCCCCTACATTTTTTAAGTATGTTTAACTCTATCCTTTTTTCATACCCAACCCCTGATAGATTATTGGATTGAACCCATATAAGCTAACTCATATTCCCAGCAATTTTCTATTATAAATTTGAATTTATTACACCCACAAAATTATAATAGGGTTTTAAAGATCTTTTAAGGGGGGTTTGGCTGGGGTCGCTCCTGTCAGGATTCCTGCGTGGTAATGTTGGCGAGGATAGTCTGGAATCTGAACCATGGGCTATGATGTTCGGCTTGAAGGAGGCATGGGATCTGAATTTCAGATGCGTTAATCGACTGGGAACATTCCTCGTCCAGCAGAAAACAATCAACTTTTCTCCACACGTTAATCGAGTATAGACACCCATATATCCCAACTCAGGTGAATACAGCGCTATATAAGAAGTATTCAAGCATCGTAAATACAAAATTACGAACCTAGAAAAAAGATTAGAGATGACACGAGGAGACTAAAGGGAGTACTCAATAAAATTCCAGAGCAAAAAACAATATAGCTAAAATTAGGAAACAAAAACAAGAATAAAAGCCTTATTATTGAAGCTAAAGCCTTTACAATCAGTTTTACTTTTCCACAAAATTGAGACTTTCACTCAGTAATCAATATCCAGCCTGATTTTATGGTCCAATAACTTGGGTCGGGGATCGCATAGGCCAACCTAGACGCGATGGAGATCCTGGACCATGAACGTTTCTGCTGGGAGAGAAAAGGCTTAGTTCAACAAATGCCCCTGTTGATGCCCCAGCATTATCCATAGTTCTGAAGGAAATCGAACCCCGCTTGGTTGAAGCATCAGAACACCTACCAGGACTAGACCCAACATTTTCTTGAACATAATCTTCCAGATGACTCTGGTTAGCAATGAGAGACATAAAATCATTATGATCATCAATAAACCTCCTAGCCTCTAGATCTTGTAGATTCCCAAGTGCTAAACAATCTGCAACTGGACGATATACAAGCATGCATATACAAACCCCGGCACAACATACAAGGGCGAGAAAAGCCAAAAAAGCAAGAACTTCAAAAGTAAATTGCTCGGGTCCAGATAAAACAGATAAACCAAGGAAAAGAACCCTTAATGGAAGGAAACCTGAAACTGAGAATATTAACGCATAGACCCTCTTCTGCAAACCCTTATTAATAACTAGTTTCAAAATCCGCCTTCCAAGCCAAAAAAGGTAGGAGGTCAGGATAAGGGCAAAAAGGCCAAGGAGAATAGTACTGAGTAAAGGGTAAGTACAGAGGGCAATATCGCGGTCCCATATTGTTGAAGATTTAGCAGCTGTACTAGTAAAAATATGAGGCAACTTTTTCCCGGAACCCTTATTCTTGTCTAACTGAGGTCCAATCAAAACAACAATGAGCTGAAGAATAAACACCGGGAGGCAATAAAGAAGAATACATCCCGCTGTATTCCAATTCCATTTTCGGCTCATAATTCCAGTCTCCAACCTCTGTAAAGGTGCACGGAGGAGAAACACAAGAGTAAGGAAGAGGCATGGTTCTGCAAACCCCAGATTTGATACAATGTAACACTTGCAAACAGTTTCGTGCCATTTTAGGTGAAGGATGCGCCTTAAGTAAGTTAGCCGAATAATCTCGCCAAGACCCCACCAAATTGCAAACAGAATGAATGCAACTCTGATTATCCAAGGACCACTAAAATAACTGAGTTGAACAAAATCTCGATGATGAATTCGAGAGTGGAAGTAAAATGAGTACACAATGCACAGAAAACCAAGAAGAGTCAAGATGGCTACGAGACAAATAGTCACCACACCGAATGCATCGGCAGCTAATCTCGTCAGGGGCATTACCCAAAGTACAGATTCTACGCATGCTCTCTGACAGCATGGATTCAAGAAATCCTCTAGTAGTTGTGCCTTCTATCCAATTGCATGTGGTGGCTGAATTCAAATAAAATAAGATCAACTCCACGTCAAAGATGACTACAAAACACTCCTCCTCAATCAGGTAGCATCGTTCCATACACACACCAAGGCCATGAGACTCTGCAGAAAAAACATCAACTTCAAATATGTTTCAAGGATTGGCCATCCAATGTGAGCACCTAAAATCCCGGGGGGAAATAATAAGCAACGATGGAAGTCAAATACTTCAACCGCGGACTGAGTATAATAAAAATTGATGCAGTCTCTAGTCTAATCAAGAGCCTAGCCAACTTAATCTTAAGACTGAATTGTATATAATCATTCTAAACTTCAGGTCATGGGCAGATAACCCCTTGATCTTCAAAATTAATCAGTAGACTCACATAAACTTAGAATTTTTCTATAGCTAACCTCCTGACACTTGTTGTTGGAGGTTCATCATACAATGGAGCAACTAACATGAGTTATTGCACATATATGAAAGTTCATTGTCAAGCCTTAGAGCTAAAAGATCATCTATCAATGACCAAAAATTCAAAATGTTCTCTGCAATTTAGTCTAATCTTAAAACAGTAAAAATCCATTCTAATAACCAAAAACCGGGAAAGAAAAGGCAGTCTCCGTGTCTGCTATCCAGTAAAAGGGCACAAATATAACAAGCTTTACTACATAAACCAAGCATTATCCACGGTTTTTCACTAAATATCAATAACCCCTTGGCATAAGCTTAAAACTGAGCAATGAATGAACAGTCAACTGGTTGCAATTTACCAAATAAACCGTGATGAATAGCCTTGGTCCGTACGAATCCAGCTAGTAAAAGTGGAATAATACAAATTAAATGGAGCTTTCTAAGTTTCTCCGATTTTGAAGCTTGGTAAAAAAAAAATTAATAATAAATTTGCGTTTTTCCTCTCCAACGCTCTCTCTATAACCAAGTATAAGCCAAATCTTGATCCTTTTTTAACCAAACTTAAGTCTAAAAAGTTAAAACAGCTAATAGGCGCCTAATTTCAACATTAATATATATAAATATACATATGCATTAAACAAAAATAACAAAATCAACAGCAAAATATACAGGAAAAAACAGTGAATGCGAGGAACATATGAATGAAAACCATTGTAAGAAGATTCAAATGGCCAAAAGCTAGTATAGAAACGAAGGAAACGGAACTAAAAGCAGATCAAAAGAAAGCTTACGGTGCAGAGAATCTTGATCTAGTGAAATCGACGGAAGAATCCAAAGGCCACTGAATAAGATCAGCAGGTGAGGAGACCTAAACCCTAATTGGCTCACAGAACCAGACAGGGAAAGGAAGGTGTGAGTGTGTGAGAGGGGGGGGGGGGAGAGAGAGAGAGCAGCGTCGAGAGACAGAGAGACAGAGAGAACGTAGTTAGGGACTTAGGGGACTAGGTGAGTGGGACTTTGTTGGTGACAGGCTGTCACCAGCTGTGCCATCCGAAGCTACTGGTTCTTAGATCAAAGAATCCGGATCGGGTTTGTCCGAACCTACGTGTCAATGGCGTGGCGGCGTTCGCGCTGGTTTGCTCCTCCGTTTCTTTTCCGTCCATTTGTCCGGCCGGAAACTGCGGCCGGTCTTTTATCCTTCTTATTGTTATCGTAAGTATCCATTATGTTATGAACATTTAAAAAAAAGTAAATGTCCACCTTCCTCGCCTCCCCATCTTCGTCTCTTTCCATGAAACTATTATTTATATAATCTTTAATATATAAAATCATCCATACAAATAGGGTATATTTTTTGTATTGAAAAATGTAATAACCTATAAAAAATTCTTTTATTTTTTTGTCTCTACTTTTTCTTTCAATATCTTGTTATTTTTTAATTACTTAATTTTATAACATATTATTAGCACAAAAACTCTAATAATCATATGAATATTTATTGAAAGGTCAACAAATTTCATAATTCCATAATTTATCATGTGATGCATGTTTTAAAAGAAAATCAATTATTCAATCATCACTAGTGAAAATAAAAAGTGAGCCTCTCAAATTTTTAAAACTCATACAAGATGATATTTGTAGGCCTACCCATCATGCAAATCATTTAAGTTCTTTGTGGTTTTAATTGATGCATCAATAGAATGATCGCATTTTTTGCTTATTATATTCTGGTAACCTGATGTTTATGAGATTGCTTGCTCAACTTACTAGATTAATAGCACACTTTGTTGGCTATCCTATTAAGAAAATACATCTTGATAATGCTAGTAAATTTATTTCGCAAGCTTTCAATGAATATTGTATGTGTCTTGAAATTGATGTTAAACATCCCATAGTACTTGTCCATACACAAAATGGGCTTACATAATCATTAATTAAACATTTACAATTAATTAAACGACAATTACTTATGTGATCAAATCTCTTAGTTTCTACTCAGGCACATGCAATTTTACATACAACATCATTAATTCATAACATGCTAATAAGTTATCTTAAGAGCTCCCCTTTAAAATTGGTTTTTGATCAGGAACCTTATATTTTTCATTTAAAAATTTTTGAATGTGCAGTATATTTTTCAATTATTCAACCACAATGTACTAAGATGAGTCTTCAAATAAGGATGAAAATATATGTTAAGTATGAATCTTTATCCATAATTAAATATTTAGAATCATAGACAGGAGATTTATCTACAACTTAATTTCCTGATTGTCATTTTAATGAATACTAGTTGCAATGATTTTTTATTAGTTCATTTTGATCCTTGTACAAAGTAATACAAGCTAGAAGTTCAAAAGATAATTGTACACACATAAAACGACTTAAAGAAAGTAACTACATTGCCAGATGCATTTATTAACCTAAAGAAAGTAACTACATCACATATTACAACTACTAATGCTCAAATTAGAATTGATGTTTCTGTTAGATAGCTTGTTATTTGCAATAATTATACACACATAAAACGTGGTAGGCCCATTGGTTTCAAAGATAAAAACTCTTGAAAAAGAAAATGAGCTAGAAATATAGATGGTTAGATTGAGGATAATAAAGAAAAGTTAGTACCCACCATGAGTCACTTGACACTACTAATATTTCAATTTTAGAATAAACTCAAGTACTTGAAATGTGTGAAACTAATGATATCTTAATAAATTATGTTATGAATGGAACACAATGGGACTAGAACGAAATCAACGTTGATGATATTTTGGCATATGATATAGCTTTTGATGTAATAAATAATAATGAGGACCATGAATCAAAGTGCATTAAGGAATGCAAACGAAGAAAAGGTTCACTAAAATGGAAAGACACAATTGAGAAAGAATTGAAGTCACTTAAAAAGCAAAAAGTTTTTGAACTTGTAATCCAAACATCTAAAGGTATCAAGCCGATTGAATATAAATGGCTTTTTGTGTAAAAAATAAATGAAAATGGTGAAATTGAAAGATATAAGGCATGATTTGTGGCTCAAGAATTTACACAAAGGCCTATAATTGATTTTGTTAAACTATATTCACCAGTGATAGATGCAATTATTTTTCAATATTTGATTAGTTTGACAATAAGTGAAGGACTCAATTTGTGTCTAATGGATGCTGTCTTAGCCTATTTATATGACTCACTTGATAGTGATATTTACATGAAACTTCATGAAAGATTCAAATTGTCAAAAGTATACAATTCAAGTTCTTGAAAAAATTATTTGGTCAAATTAAATAAATCCTTATATATATTGAAACAATCAAGGCGTATGTGGTATAGTTAACTTAGTAAACATCTGTGTATAGAAGGATATAAAAATGATCCATTTTTTCATTGTATTTTTATGAAAAGATCTGAAAAAAAATTTGTTATAATTATTGTTTATGTTGATGATATGAATATGATTGAAACACCTAAAAAGCTTTCGAAAGCTATATATAAATTGCTTAAATAAATAATTTGAAATAAAAGACTTGGGAAGAACAAAAGCTTGCCTTTGATTATAAATGGAATATGCAAATAATGAGATTTTTTTTTATATTAAGAAACTTATACAACACAGGTCATAAAAATAATTTTATATGAATAAATCACATTTATTTTGTACCTCAATGGTTATAAGATCGTTGAAGATAGACAAAGATCTTTTTAAGCTTTGAAAAGGTGAAAAAAAAAACTACTTGATCAATAAGTACTATATCTTAGTGCAATCAGAGCACTAATATATCCTAATAGTCACATACAATTTGATATCTTATTTACTGTTAATTTATTAGCGAGATATGGTTTTTTACCAACATGAAGGCATTGAAATAAAGTTAAGAACATTTTTCACTACCTTAGGGGTACTATGAATATAAATTATTTTAATTTAAATTACCTAAAGTTAACCTTGTTAGTTTTTGTCGTTGCTAGATTTCTGTACAATCCTCATGTTGGTAAGTAGATCATACACAAATTATTTATTCATGGCAATCTAGGAAACAAACAATATCAATCACATAATTTAATCATGCAAAAATTATAGTTGTACATGAAGCAAGTCAAGAATGTGTGTGATTAAAATCATTAATTAATCACATACAAATTATTTGTAGCCTGTCTTCTAACAAAATAATCCCGTATATCATATATGAAGATAATACTACTTATATTGACCAGTTGAAAGAATGGTACATTAAATAAGATAGAATAAAATATATTTCACCAAAAAAAATTAACTCATGATCTTTAAAAGAATGGTGAAATTAATATTTAACAAATTCATTTAAAATAAAATCTAGCTGATATGCTCATCAAGTCACTTCGTGCTAAAATATTTGAGAAGCTTGTTCGTAACATTAGATTTTATAGACTTAGAGGTATCAATTGATGCTATCAAGAGGGAGAGTTAATACGCGCTGTACTTTTTTTTCCTTGTCTAAGTTTTTTTTTCCATTGAGTTTTTCTACTAGGGTTTTTAATAAGGTAGCATGGAATAGAGTATAAATGAATGATATACTCTTTTCTTCTGTTAGGATTTTTTTTCCCATTAAATTTTTTCTAGTTGAAGTTTTTAATTAGGCACGTTCTTATATAATGAACATCCAAGGGTGAGTGTTATGAATATTAAAAGGATAGTAGATATTCATCTTTCTCACTTCTTTATCTTCATCTTTTCCCATAAAACTTTCACTATTAAAATAATTTATTATCCTTTATTTGCTTTTATCATTCGTATAGCTTTTGATGTGTAAGAATACACCTATAAATAAGGCATGTTATTTATATTGAAAGGTACAATAATTTATAAAAAATTATTTCATTCTCTTGTCTTACTTCTCCCCCCAATATATTTATTTTTAGTTGTTTATTTCTTAACAAATTATCAATATAGTGTCCTATATAAGATACTTTTAATTAACTTACCAAAACTTTAAAAAATATTAAAATAATAGTTAAAAGTTATTTTTTTCCCTTAACTTTATCCAAAAGATCACTAAGTATCATATAGTCAACAATGAGTCAATTTTATCCCTCAATATTAAAGATTTGCTCTTTTATCATCCTGCCATTAACTTGTTGTTTTATTCACCATTTGTCAACCGCACATTGCATTTTTTTTAATATGTTTATTATACAACATTGAGTTAAGGGGTATTTTTACTACTCAACTTTACCTTAAAGAGCCAGTGAGCATTCTAAACTCAAATATTTTATAATAAACATATTAAAAAAATTGTAATGTGTGCACCACTAATGGTGAACAAATAGAGAGTTACTGGCAAGGTGATCAAGAAAGAAATTTTTAACATTGAATGATAGAATTGACTTATAGTTAAACTTAGAGTGCTTAATGACCAAGTAAAGTTAAAGGGAAAAAATAATTCTTAACCCTTAAATAATTAATATGAACAATAAATAAACTTTACATATTGTAAAAAATACTATCAACTATATCTAAATTTAATGATGAAGCCAGTTATATTTATTCTTAAATAAAACTATGTCTAAATTTATATATAATATAAAAAAAAACTATATAATCTACAAGTCATAAATAACCTTGATCCTATATAAAATAGTAAAACACAAACTTCTAAATTTACAATATATTAATTTTTGGAATAATAAAATTTTTAGTGTCTTGAATTTGTCTCGATTAACGGCTTGGTTTAATTTGATCTTTCAAGTTTAATTTTGATCAAGTTCTTCCTCTAAGTTTGTCCAATTATTAATTTGGTCATTATTGTTTAAAAATAATGTAACAGTATTAAACTATATTAAAATAGATAATGAAATATTGATAGTAGTCATGCAGATAAATGAAAATAAGTATAATTATTTGGGTAAGGAAAAATAAATTCAGGAATTTTAAAATATGAAAGAACAAAACCCAGCTTAACAAATAATATTGATAAAAATTAAAATAATTTACTCTCTCTATTAAAAAATATAAAGTATTTTTAACTAAATTTTACTTTTAATAAATCAGTTATTTGTTTTCAAACTAAACTTATTTTTTTATATTTATCCTTATTTAATAGGATATTTCACCTTAAAATAAGCATAAAATGATTTATTTAATAGGGACACTTGTGATAAAAAAAGTAATGATTATATGTTAAAAGATAAAAAATGTTTTAAATTTTTGAACATACAACCACTTAAAAATTGCTTTACATTTTTAAATAGAGAAAGTAAAAGTTAATTTGCTATCATTTAACTACATACATATGTTAAGTCATTAACATACTTTACACATTAAATTAATATGAGAGTTGACTTGTATTTTAAAAACTTACAAGACAGACATACATACATAATAATTTAAGAATACAAAAAAGATTAAATTAATAAAAATTAAATTTAGATAGTGTTTGAATTGATAAATTTAAATTTAGATTTTATATTTGAAATCTTGCGTAAGTTTATTAGGAGGAAAACATACTCCTTTCAATCCAAAATATAAAGATTTCTTCTCAACCAATCTTGATTCAAAAGATAAGTAAATTAGTACATGTAAAAAATGTTTTTCATTTTATCCCTTTTATTTATTAACCTAAATATTTGTATAGATATATCTTTTACTCATCATAAAATACGTTGGTAATTGAGGTTGGGAGGAAAAAAAAATAATTTTATGAAAATGAGGATTTAATTGATATATAAATTATTTTCAGAAACTGTTTATATTTTAAGATGAAAGAAGTAGCTTGTGAGTTGAAACGAATATCAGGAGCATGCGAGAAAGGAATCACAAGATCGAACTCCGTTAAGAGACACAGCGAATGCACAGCACAGAGGAAGGGAAAGAGAAGAAAATAGAAGGAAGTCTGTTCACACAGTTGAGAATGAACAAAATGAATCCCGCATACCATTCAAGTCCCTTCGGACGTGCACGGAGCTCCAAAAACTCAATGGGAATATATAAATAAAGTCTCAATCTTTATTACATGTAAAGACCCATATTCTCTCCTTATCTTGATAAAGCCCTATAGGTTTATGTCAGGCATGATTCACGAGGGTGAATTGCCCAACATTTTGCACTTCTAATCTCACATTTGAACCCATGTATTTACAATTTTTTATTTGAATGGTTTAATAATTTTCATATTAAGACAAAAATGAATTAATATTCAAGACCAAAATGGAAGATGAAAAATTATGAGTTCATTTCTATTTTTTATTCAACAATATATCAGAATGAAATGTTTGAAGTCATTAGAATTTTAAATGATTAGAATATGAAGATAATTTAAAATTATAAGGTATTATAATTTAAAATGAATTTGGATTTGAATTGAAACTAAATTCATAATTTTGTTGAGAAAATATAACTTTTGGTTTTTATACTTTAGTCGTGTTTTGGCATAGATTCCTTTACTTTTTTGGTTAATTTTTTAGTGTTCTATGTTCTTCCAAAGTCCTTATATTTTGTTTATTTTTGGATCTAGAACATCGAAAAATAAAAATTTAAAAATTTAAAATATTGAAAAAAAAGTATAAGAACCTCTAGTTTAACATGAAGAAAATGTAGAAATCAAAAGTTATGTTTTTATTGTATCCAAATGAGAGATTTGATTAAAATCTAAATTAAAATTTAAATTTTTATTAATCTAAATATATTATTAAGAAATTAAATCGATAACTAAGATAAGTTTAAAAGATTAAAACTTTCATCATCTCTTAATTTTTTTTATTGTACATTATATTTTATTAAGGACAACTAGGTTTCAATTATGATCAAACACTAAACCATGCAAACCATTCTTTTCAAGCTCATGAGACAACCTCATTTAACTCATATCATGGTTCAAACCAGGTATTCTGCTCTGTCCCTCCATGATAACACTTTTGCATAATTAAAATGAATTTTTTTATTATTTTTCCTTTTTTTCCCCACCAAAAAATGAATGTTCTAGAAAATAAAGAGATGCTATTATTTTTAAATATATATTATATAAATGAAAATTTTAAATTCTTTATTACGATAATATTCAATTTAAACTTCAAGAATGTTTTAATTAAAATACAAAAAGTATGTAATCACTGTGTTAGATATATAAAAAACACTTGTTGCCATAAATATATTTTTCATTAACAATTTATTTATTGATTAGTTGATGCTTTATTTAAGATAATTTTGTTTCAAATTTAAAATTTGAACTTGAATTTCATTTCAATTTTTTTAGTTCAATTAAAAATCATCTATTCATTACCTATGCAAGTTGGGTCTAACAAAATCTCCCACAATATAACAAACTAAAATTTAAATTTTCACTTTAAAAAAATGCACATATTTAATATTCAACTATATTTTGAATGAAACTACTTATAAAAAGATACTTATAAACAATAATAAAAAAATCATATAACCACTGGCAAAAAAGCTCGGTGACCTTCCTGATAAAGCAATATATATTGAATTATGTATAAAAATTATGTCTACGTTATAAAAATATCTAATCATTAATAAATTCGGCACGATATCATAAATTCAATTATATAAAATCTGGCAAGAAATTTGTTAGCAAATAAAAATTAATAACAAGTTTCATAAAAGAATAACTTTATATTTTTATTTTAATAATAATTGATTTTATATTGATTGAATTTATCATCAGTACTAAATGTATTTTAATAAATAAAAAAAAGTGGGAAAGTAGGAATTTACCCACAAACAAAATGTTTCCCGCCTACTCTGTTTCTGTGCTCCCCTGTTTCAGAGCGGTTTCCCGAGCCAGACATTCTCGGCCTCTTCAGTTTTGTAAGGACATTCAGATCCGAAACTCTCTCTCTCTCTCTCTCTATTCCTTTTTACAACTTATCTCTTTTATAGGATGTAGTTGTTACTTCCTTAACTTTTCTCTCTGTTTCAGAATTTGCTTTCCTTGCAAAAATTACCGAATCAAGCCCACTCATCCTAGTCCCAATTGTGATTCTCAGATTTTTTTTTGTTTTTTATTTTCTTCTTTATTTCATCTGAATCTCTTGCTTCTCATTTGATATCGTTCTTCATTTCTCTTCATTAACACTTACATTCAGAGAGTTTTCTGGGGAAGTATCGGGTGCTCGTGATTGTTATATTTGAGGGGTTTTCTTTCTCTCGTTTTTCAACCTGAATCTCTCTGAATTGGCCGTTGTTTTTCCTTTTCCTTGGATTTGGAATATTATTGTTCTTCTTCATTGAACATTGGGTTGTTCGTAATGATATCGCCATGTGAAATTTTCACTTGCCAACCCCATTAATCGATTTGACCTTTTCTTTCATTTGGGGATTTGGGCATTCTCTCGTTTCCCTGAATTACAAGAAATAAGGTTGACAGAGAAGAATTCGAGGAATTTCAGATACCACAAACTGAGGCCATTATTATGGGCTGCTTATGCTCGAGAGGGACACATTCACATGATTATGTCGCAGAGAACCATGTCCAGAAAACAAAGAAATCCTCCAAAGGAACGGCAAGGAGGGATCAAAAAATTGCAACGCAAGAGGAATGTGGCGAAGGAAACGATGTTAGTACGAGGTTAATATCATCAGATGAGAGGGAGAAGAATGTGGAAACAAAAGGGAAACCTGGGAATTCACAAATTACAAGTGTCGAAGAAGGACAGAGTAGGATGAGGATGTTGAATAGAATAGGTAGTTTGAAAAGAGGAGAGAGAGGAGCCCAAGTTCTTGCTGGCTGGCCTTCATGGCTAACTGCTGTTGCAGGAGAAGCCATTAGTGGTTGGATTCCTCGTAGATCAGAATCCTTTGAGAAGTTAGAGAAGGCAAGCAATCGATTTCATTCATCTTATGCATTAGTATCATATTCTTAATCCTTCGAGCTGATTAAGATTGATGTTGTAATGTCAGATTGGACAAGGGACATATAGCAGCGTTTACAAAGCAAGAGATTTGGAAACAAATAAAATAGTTGCATTGAAGAAGGTTCGATTTACAAATATGGACCCGGAAAGTGTTCGTTTCATGGCCAGAGAAATCATTATACTGCGAAGGCTAGATCATCCAAATGTGATGAAACTTGAAGGCATGATAACCTCTAGGGTTTCTGGCAGCTTATACCTTATTTTTGAATATATGGAACATGATCTCACAGGCCTCGCAGCTTTACCTGGCATCAAGTTTTCAGAAGAACAGGTACTTCATTTCCTAAGTCAATGGACAGGCAAACATTAGCTAAACCCGAGCAAGTTTTTGTTGCTCACGGGCAACTCAGACAAGGTCCATGCAAGTCCATGTTACTTGCGAACAACATTGGGTAGGTCCGAAAAAGTCCAAGTTGCTCAAGTGTAACTTTGACATGGTCCAGGCAAATCCATGTTGCACACGAGCAACAAGCAATTTATAGTGGTCTTCTGTATTTACACAAAATTCGGAATAAACTACATTGTTCGCAACTTGTAAATAATGTAATTTGCTATATATTATATTATAATATTATGATATGTTGATTTGACTGGAGGGGTAATGTTTGGTGTTATGTGGTGGTGGTGGTGCAGATAAAGTGCTACATGCAGCAACTAATTAGGGGGCTAGAGCATTGTCACAAGAAGGGGGTGCTACACAGAGACATAAAAGGATCAAATCTGCTAATAGACAACAAAGGGAATTTGAAAATTGCAGATTTTGGGCTAGCCACTGTGCTGGAAGGCCAAGCATTGACAAGTAGAGTGGTCACCTTGTGGTACAGATCACCTGAACTATTACTTGGATCCACCAATTATGGTGTTGCTGTTGACTTGTGGAGCGCAGGTTGCATTCTTGCTGAACTCTTCGCGGGCAAGCCTATCATGCCCGGTCGAACCGAGGTACACAAACACAAACTCATTTTCTAGTTCATTACATGGTGTCTAAAAAATAAGTCGTTCATAACAGCTAAACAGGAGTGAAAGGGGGTGGAACCAACACAGGTCACGACTCCTCAAGATTTCAAATTTTTCTCAGTAGTATATAGATGTCATATACTCTTGGCTTTACAAAATTTATGGAAGTTTTGTAGTATATATGCTTTGTGAATATGTTATATGGTAATATATATCGATGATTTTTATGATATATATATATATATATAGGTAGAGCAACTGCATAAGATATTTAAACTGTGTGGATCACCTTCTGAGAGATACTGGAAGAAGTCAAAGCTACCACATGCCACCAGTTTCAAGCCTCAACAACCTTACAAGCGTGTTGTTGCAGAGACATTCAAGGATTTCCCGTCCTCCGCACTCAAACTTCTTGATGTTCTTCTTGCTACAGAACCTGACGATCGAGGAACTGCCTCCTCAGCACTTCAGAGCGAGGTAATTATATATATACATATGTATGAAAAAAGATAAAGATAGGATACTAATATCTTTACACGCAACTTCACAAACTTCATTGGCTGCATGAAAGTTCAGAGGATCCAAGTTTGGTTATAGAATCCTTGTTGGTGGTTTTTTGTTTTTTGTTTTAAATTAGAGGGTTAAACAGTCTGAGATTATAAATAGGATCGAACTCGGTGACCTTGTTGATACAGGTTGATCTTGCTTTGTGATTGAGATTGTTGATCTCTTGTGCAGTTCTTCACGACAAAGCCGCTTCCTTGTGAGCCTTCAAGTTTGCCGAGGTATCCACCAAGTAAGGAGTTTAATGTGAAGCTTCGAGAAGAGGAAGCTAGAAGGTATATGTCAATGTCATTTCATCTTTTGATAATTCACGTTGTGTTTTTATCGCATCAGATTTAATCTATCTTTGCATAAATTGGGATTTTTTTTTAATCTATTGACTATTTGGTAAGTTTACATTCCAATGGAACTGACAAACATCATTCTCAAAAGCTTTAGCTCGCATTGGAAGGATCATGATAGAATAAGCATCACGAGTTGATCATCTCTATCTGAATTGTTTGAATAGTGTTCATTTAGTTTTAATATTTTTTTATCTTGGATGAAACAAAACACAGAGCAAAAGCAATCTTTCAAATATCAATTTCAAAATTAATAGTGATTTAATTAAAATAAAAAGTTAAAATTTGAAATTTAAATCTTCCAAGCTAAATTTTAACCATGCAGAGGATGAATATCATATTTCTTGGCAAGTAGTATTTTAAATGATCTGCTATATGACAAGGAGTTTAGCCTCCGAGTAATAAAAAAAAAAATCATTTATTTTAGGTGAGTTTTTGTTGTTTCATTAAATTCAACCAATTTATATTTTATGTTATTAAAAAATCAATTTATATATTTAAATGGCTCAAATTAGATTAAAATGATATTAATGCAAAATATAAAATATATTTTGATAATGTCTCTTTTTATAAACTTTGTCCAAAAATGTCTCATTTTCTATCAATAATAACAATAACAATTGGGCTTGTTGTTAACAACTAGGCCATTTGCTTAGTAGTCCCGGTTTTACTTGGAATATTGGACCATACCGGGCATGGCCCTGGGCAATGTGGTGTCCACCAGGGTTGGTCTAGTATATACATATTTGAATCCCCCCCCTCTTTTTTAATAAATGTTGGTTGATTTTATGAGATCATTTTTCATATTATTCTGGATATTTAAATATTTAATTCTATTCAAATTTTAATTTAATATTATGTAATGACTTGAGAAAAATTTATTTTGGTCATGATATTTTTTTTTTCAAATGAATATATATTAGATCAATATAGCTATAGTTTTTTGGAAAAAAAAGTAAATTACATTATTTCCATGTTTATTTAATTTTTCTTAAAATTATGGTGTTGGGCTCAAGCTGACATTGGTCAGATCAATTTAATGTAGGTGTTCATTGGATCGAGTACTAGGTGAAATCTAACGTGACCTTGTCTACCTGTAAACACTCCTAATTAACTAAAGAACCCATCTTTTAAGCAATTTGAGACAAGCTAATAAGCTATAGGCTTATAGCTCAAATGGCATGATCTCACCCTTGATGCAAGTCTAAGATCAATCCCAAGTGAACAAGTAGATGATGTGTGTGGGACCCCTTCTTTGTTAAAAAGAGTTAGAAAGGATGAGGGGGAAAACAATTTTGCTAATAGGGAAAGAAATTAAGTAGAGACTTGAGATAGATTGTTCTCTTATTAGTGCTACACTGAAAAAACTGAAGTAGAAATTTGGAATGTTTTGCAACAGAAAGAAAGGGGCGACAAGGAAAGGAAATGAACAAGAGCTTGCCAAGAGTTCTGTAAACCATAAAGCTGCCCCACCACCTGATACCAAGTCCCTCCTTTCAGCAGCCACTGAGGTATGCTTCCCACATGACACTATATGGCTAAACTATAAATATATATGGCTAAAATAACTAGAGATGAGCTTTATTTTTATTTATTTATTTAAGGTATATACTTTTTCCAAATCAATTTCAAAACAAACGAATAATTTTTTTAATTTATGAATTACCCTGGAACAAACTCCTGGCATCAATACTTTTAATTAACTGTTTAGATTTGGTATTTATATGTTATAGACGTGGCTCCCATAATTAATTATCCATTTTTCCTCTTAAGTGTTTTAGTTTTGTTTATTTTTAAAGCATATTATATTTAATTATTATAAATTATTTTTATTTATGATTAACCACTATTATAAGTCGTTATTTTCAATCATTGTTGACCATTACTATGATATTTTTTAAAATTTAAAATTATTTTTAAAATAAGATAACCAAACATATTTTATTTTATTTGGTTTTTAATAATTAGTTTATGAAATAATTTTTAAAAATAAAAAATGATAACAAAACCAAAGTATCCTTAGTCCATCGTATTAAAAATCATGATTCTTAAAGATTTTGGAAGGTGGGGTCATTTTATATTTGCAACAGGTGGGATTAGACTTTACGACACTTGCCATGAAAGGAAATGATTTAGTTTTTTTTTTTTTAATCCATTTTATTTTTCATCTTTTTCCAGCAACGGCTGATTTTATACATTTTTCTTTCCTTTTTTTCTTCCCCATGTGATATTTGGCCTTTTTGTTTGTGAGAAGAATCGAGCAGGACCGAACCCGAAGCGGAGGCTGGAGAAGAACGGGTTGCTGATTGAACCGGCAAGCACAACAAGAGGAGCCAAAGTACTGTGTCATTCGGGGCAATCCACGGTGCAGAGCGCCTACATAAAAGTCATGAAGCATCGTGAAGCCGCAGGAGAACACGAAGTGTTCGTCGGAACCAGGAGGAATCAGAGAGCGTACTGGAACACCGCCAACGCCGCGCGTCTCTCCAAGTTCTCAAACTCCGTCGCCGCTGACGGCGGCTCCCGCCTAGAAGTGATCACCGCCGCCGCAGGTAACTCGTCTGTCTGGGGAGACGACCGCTTCGGCGAGAGGTATAGGCATGCGGCTGCCGGAGAATCCGAACTCTTGCTGCCGGCATCCAACAAGTCTTCTTTAAACAAACCTCGTGTCAAGGTAATTCTTTTCAGCGACCTAAACTGTAGCAAGAATAATATCATTATGAATTTTTAAATGTGTAAAAACATTTTTTAATTTTTAAATTTAAAGTACTTGAAATCTTGCTATTAAATAGTAAAAATGCTCTTATTTTAAAGTTTAAGATGAGTATCACATATAATCAGGCTCTACAATTTATAACTGCAAAAGTAATAACAATTTTTTGCAATTTAATGACGGGATTTGGTGTTTGAAATTTAATTAAAGATAATTTTAAAGTTTAAATTTAAAAATATTATTCTTTTTATTTAAAAATGTAAGGTATTTTTTAAAAAGTTAGATGTTTAAAAATATAAACGTATTTTTAATCTTTTAAAGTGTAATAATTATCTTTTTTTTTTAAAGTGTCTTTATTGATAATGACTCTATATTTATTATAAAATATTTAACAAAAGTAAATATGAAAAGATATAACTAGTTTGAAAGTAAGTAACTACTTTATTAGGATAAAATTTGATTACATTTTTATCCGAAGGAATATTCACTTAGTAGATTAAAATTTAAAATATTCATTAACCTCAATTCTTTTAATTGAAAAATGGTAATGAAAGACGTGAAAATAAAATAGAAATAACCATTCAGAACAAAAGTCCTTGAAATTGAATCCTAGGGCCTTGTTCTTTTTTCACATTTTTAAAAAAATAATATTTTAACTAAAAAATTTACACCCTAATACTTAAATTCAATTTCAAGATTTTATAGTTTTTAATAATTGTACTGTAATTTTTGAAGGTCCTTAATTGTAATTTTTTCTTTTTATGTATACATGCTTACTGGTCTGCATCTATTTATAAGGTGTTTATAAAAATAATTATAAGGTGAAAAAAATTAATTTTATCATTTAACCTAAGAAAAACATTTAATTTGTACAAAATATAGAAGATGACTCATTATCTTTCTTAATTAATAAGGAGATAATTAAAAAGTTAAAATCCTTTTAACAAATAAAAAAACATGACAATGACAACTTTTCTTAAAACACATGAAGAATATATCAAACACTTTATAAAGAGGATCAGAGGCAACATATATATCTACAATAACATGTGAATCATAAATGTTTGGATGTATGATGTGTTAATAAACAAGAATCTCGTGCAGGATTATGGAGGGAAGGATGGAAATAAGTTGCAATATTCAGGACCGTTGGTGTCTGCAACAGGAAACCTGGAAGAAATGCTGAAGCAGCACGAACAACAAATCCAACATGTCTTACGTAAAGCTGCTGGTTTTGATAATAATAAGGTCAAGACTTCATAACTTACTCACCTTCAATCACAACATATGTGATTCTCACACACATATATAATACGTACGTTATTTCTCTTCTGATACTACTTAATCAGTAAAACATTACTTGTGTGTCATGTCTATTTGGTGCCCTCTTGACGAGCTTCTCTGATCAATTAATTGTACATGTTTATGGGAAACATTAATTATCATATCATAGGTGTACAAAATGTATTATCATATTTTATTTAGGAAGCTGAGCAGTGTATGTTTTTTTTTTCACTGAGATTCAATGTTTTGTAAAGCTGCTGTGTTTCAATATATATGATAGTTCCTAGTTCACATATTGGCACAAATTCTTTGGTCAATTGTTTCGTTTCCATATTAATTGCTACTCAACTTGTTCAAGCAATTTCATTCAGTTGTGTATATATGTTATTATTAAAATCAAATGGATATGCATGCGTTATGGCATAAAAATTGATAAATGATATATTTATTATTAGTATTAGCTAGTCCTTTAAAATAATATTAATATATTGGCTATCTAATGACATATATTAGTCTATGACCTTACAACCTAACAAGTTTTACTGATAGATGGAAGATTTGTGAATTCAATCTTGCTTATAACCTCACATTATCGGTGCTGCTTCTTTATTTAAAAATAAAAAAGAATGAGTTCAATTATCATTGTAATATAAATGTTTTTCTATCCATCTTCACCTGACATTTTTGCATTTATAAGATTTAAAGTCATCTCTTTCCTTTTATATATTTTATTTACCAAAACACTATCTTTTCTTGGCACCATCATTTAATTTAATATTTTAATAAACATCAACTAAAAAAATTGTTTTTTAAATAATCATCAACTAAAAAACAAAGAAAGAAAGTGAAGCAGATATTCTCGACCAAGTAAATACCAAATCATATATTTTTGGATAAATTAGTTAATTAAGGTATAAGACTACAAGCCTTACAAAATTAATACAATTAAACCTAAAAGTAGTCCCATATATGGTTTAAAATTCAAAGAAAAAGCCGCGTTTTTTTGTTTCAATCACAAAAAGTAAAAGTATGAGCCTCACCAAGAAATTGAAGAATATTTAAATATTTGGTTTGGTTTATATAAACATAATTAATTTATTTTTGTATATAAATTAATTTTTAATCATTAATTTTCTTGTTCATTTAATTTATAAAGTTTTAGCCTATATTTCTGTTCAATTCTTTTGTAAGTCTTTTATATTTACCACTATAATAATTTAATTAATACAATGTGACAATTAATGTGAGAACATTGCTCACTTTTACCCATAAAATGAAGCAGACATGAGTTATAGATAATATCCTTTTTTATCATAAATTTTAAAAAAATATAATTTTAAATCACTGTGCTTTACTCACATTTTAATATAGGTTTTTATTTTTTTATATTCATAATTTCTATACTTTTATTTTTCAGTGTTTTAAGTTTCTCCATGAACAAAGTGTAGGGACTTTGAAAGGACCTAGAATATTGAAAAAATGTAAGGACTTATAACAAAATGTGAGTAAAGTATAAGAATTTTTTAAAATTATGTTTTCCCTAAACTTTATATTTTTTATATGTATAAATATATAACTAGCTGATTGAGGATTGCATTTTATATTTTGGCTCAAAACACATGAACAACATGTTCTACAGTACGTGTTGTATTATTATCCCAATAAATGATTCATACAATTTTTTGGGCTCGGTGATTCATATACAACTTTACCTGATCTATTTTTACCCAAAAAAAAAACTTTACCTCAGATATTAAAGCATGTAACTATAATTTCAATTTTTTATATTATTTACTCTAAGCATTTTTCATGATTAACTTGCATGTCATTGTTGCCTTGTATTCAAGTAATGGTGTGAATTGAATCCTATGGC
Source organism: Prosopis cineraria (assembly GCF_029017545.1). NCBI lineage: Eukaryota > Viridiplantae > Streptophyta > Magnoliopsida > Fabales > Fabaceae > Prosopis > Prosopis cineraria. The sequence continues at coordinate 4,408,943 of NW_026555342.1, read as the reverse complement.
ATTCATTGATATGGAACTAGTGATTCTGGATTCGATTCCCAGTGGAGTCATTATTATGCTAATAATATACATAAATGAAAATTTATCCTCCCTAACAAGGACATGGCTATACAAGCTTATCTTGAAATGTTGGCAGAGCAGGGGTCATGGGCTAGCTGGGACAGATTTATTTTCAATATTAAAAATTTAAAAATATAAAAATTATAAATAATTACAATACTTAATAATTTTTTTATCATGTTTTCATGTTTTGTAATCATTGAAAAATTAACTTATCATTTTTTAAGATTCAAATGAATTTAAAATTTAGAATATAAAAACTTATACCCCTGGCATGTACTCCGGGTGAGCCACTACCTTGAGTTATCATGTTTATTATTCAGAATATTTAACTTTTGTTTTGGACATGAGATTTTTTAATATTCTCTTTATGAATGAAAATAAATAAAAGCAAGTTATTTTTTTAATATATAAAAAGCAAGTTACTTCAAGAATTACTCCAAGATATTATCAGAGAAGAATGATCGTAGTCACCTATTTTTATTCCCTGGGAGATTATGCAATATTTATTTTCTTGAGACCGTAATTTTAAATGGAATGAAAAAATTACCAATCAATTTTGAGGCATATGAAGAGAACTTTTGAATATATATATATATATATATATATATATATATAAGCATCTTCATTTAAGAAGGACCTAAATAAAACAAGTGTCGAAGACTATTAATGCCGTTTGTGACAAACTGACAATGTTAATATTTGAGGTTAGAAATTACAGTGGATTTTCTTGGTAGGAAATATGAGATAAACATTCTTCACACGTTAAAATATAAATTCAAACACTGTTAAATCGTGATTACGTTAAAAGTTTTTTTCTTTTAGTTTTTGTAAACTCTTAATTCAAAATTTTTTTGGTGAAAAAATTCGAATTTTATTAATTGGTAAAGTACTAATTAATTTGATTTCTCAATACTTTATCGTAAATAACTACAAGACTCTAATTGCATTTAACTAATTACTTCTAAATAAATAAAATTTAATTTGATAATAGTAAAATTATCTTGAAAGGTAAAAATAACATAATTAAAATTTATCATCATTATGATAAGTCATAAATAATCTAAGATAAACACTAAATTTGTTGGTTTAAATTAGAGATTTCAATTTTTTTTACTAGTGTAAGTATTGTCTTTTTATCAGCATGTCTTGACATAATAAAATTTGCCAAGGTCCACACACACACACACGCACACTACAGCGATGGAAAAGATTGAACATTTTTACCTCATATCACTCTTTATGCCTCTTTTTTTAAAGAAATTTTTATAATAAAAAGAATCCTTAGAAATCCATATATATAAACTTACGTAGATATTGAAATATAGTTATGAAAAAACAGGACAATCAAGGCAAAAATAAAATTAAGGAAGTGGATTATTAATTCCTTTGACTTAAGCAGAACACCAATTAATTTATCTCATAGTCTAATTTTGGATTTAGTTTGACCCCAAATTAAGGAAACAAAGATCAACAAACGAGCACACACTTTCACTTTAACACGGAAGCTCAAAACTACACACATGAATATAAAATGGAAGCTTTACCAAACTTGCAGATCCAACAACCTCAACCATCTTGCTTCATCAGAAATTCTGGTAGCTCCTTTGTCTGCATCAAATATTATCCTCTCAGCATGATTTTTTCTTCTCTTCATGTCCAAGCATCAGAATTTCATCAATCACTCTCTTATCTTCTTCATCACCAAAACCTTTACCTTATAACCTGAGCTCTCAGCCAAATCAATCCCAGAGCCATAACCCAAAACTCATACATCCCCATAGCCATATACTTGCTCCCTCAGTCTGGTGCATTCAAGATTATTTCCCTGAGTTCTGAGAATCTGTCACTAAGTATTGAAGTATGAGGCCTAAATCCCATCAAACCCTCAATGTCAAGTTTCTGATTCTAGGGTTTTTGGTAGCATTTTTCTTCATCTTAGTTTTATGGCCAAATTACTCTGCTTCCAACCAAGCTGTATCTCCAAGTTCATCATCAAAAGCTTCGTCTCTAACCCTCAAAGATTCAAATGATGATGATCATGGCACAAAAGAAGATTGTTCCCTTTCTTGCGCCAAGATCCCTCCTTCTTTAGCCAAAGCTCTCATCCACTACTCAACCTCAACCATAACCCCACAACAAACATCCAAAGAAATCTCAGTGACATCAAGAGTTCTAGAAAAGAAATCACCCTGCAACTTCCTAGTCTTTGGCCTGGGCCATGACAGCCTCATGTGGAGCTCCCTCAACCATGGTGGCAGGACAGTTTTCCTGGAGGAAGACGAGGCATGGATTGAACAAATCCGGCGCCGGTTCCCCGGCCTAGAGTCCTACCATGTGACTTATGACAGCAAGGTGAATGAAGCAGACAATTTAATGGAAGTAGGAAAAGGGCCAGAGTGTACAGCAGTGGGAGATCCTAGGTACTCAATGTGCCAACTAGCTTTAAAAGGATTGCCCAGTGAGATCTATGAGATAAAATGGGATTTGATAATGGTGGATGCACCAACTGGGTATTATGAGGAAGCTCCTGGGAGGATGACTGCTATATACACTGCAGGAATGATGGCAAGGAACAGAGAAAGTGGAGAAACTGATGTGTTTGTGCATGATGTGAATAGGGAAGTGGAAGATAAGTTTTCTAGGGCATTCTTGTGTGACAAGTATATGAAGAAACAAGAAGGCAGGTTAAGGCACTTCACAATTCCTAGTCACAGGGATGACTTGGATAAGCCATTTTGTCCTCAGGATTAAAACTAGTTCATTTTTTCTCTTTTCAAACTCTCATGTCTTTGGAATAATATTCATGCTTTCTTTTAGCAACTAAAACACATTCATAATCTTTGGCCAAAAAAATTTAAGAGCAGGATCTCTCCCGCTCAGTCCCTCCTGTTCTCCCTCCTGCCCCACAGACGGCCCCACCATGTGAGGGCCGGAGGGAGAGCAGGAGAGAGGGCGCAAGATCTAGTGAACCTGGGTCTTCTACATATACTTTATATTCATTCATCACAGACAAACATAAAAAGGACCTCTTGATGATTCCTTTGATTTTGCAAGTTTTGTTGGGCATTCATGCATTAATCTGCCTAGATGGCTACTGAACTATGTATATATATACGTATGCATGCATGCATGCATATGCATGTGGTGTTATTTGAAATTGGAGTAGCAATCATTATTTTTTTTCATTATCTTTCCGAATTACTACGTAATGGTATTCAAAATCTTGTAGTATTTCAATGTATTTGATGCCTACCTTTTAAATTGTTGCTTAATTGCATGTTGATGTTTTTTTTTTTCCTGGTGACATTATGTCGTAATCAAATCCTACCGAAATTATAATTAATTATGTGATGTCATTCATAAGCCGTTTGTGCTTATCCTCTTAGATTAAGGGCATATTTTATATTAATTACCAAATTTACCCTTTTCTAAAACCTTTTTTTCCCCTAAATTAAGGAAATAAATTAAAATGACTAAAATGTGCCTTCAGACATAATTATTTCACCACATCTTTTGTCATATATCGTTCATACCAAGTAATATTAGCTTAGCTATCATTTCGTACTTCCGTTAACTTAAATGGGTATTGTCACATCAATTCAATGAGTTTTTTTCTATATTTAAGTTTATCATATAGGATTTTTGAGTAATTTTTCAAATATTTTTTTCTTTTGCGAGAATTATAAAGCTACATATAATTTATTTGGAAAAATCACTTTAAAATCCCATCCAATAACAAAAAAATCTTACAAAATTAAAAAAATTATTCTGAAAATTTATGTTATTTATTGAAATTGTCTATTACTATTAGATAATTATTAATTATTGTTGTAAACAATTTCATTAACAATTATTCAACAATATCTAATTAATAATTGAATTTCAATATAGCAAATTAATAATTTCGATTAAGAACATGAAACTTAAAAATATATAATTTTATGGAACTCTCTTATATTTATATCTCATGTGTGCGATCCAACAGTGAACTTTTTAATTTATTTTTTTAAAAAAAAGGTGTAGATGATTGATTGAGAGGTAAAAATTAAAAAGTGAAAAACTAAATTAAAAATTCAGATTCCGTGTGAAAAAAGCGAGCCATAATTTCTAAATGAACAGACAGCACGCATGACGAGGCCCTCGTGTGGAAGATGGTTGATAAAGGCTCTACGTGCGAACCGCCAAGATATATTCAACCGCCGATATGGCCTTTAAAGTTTAAAATTACCTGCGAAAATAAAAAAATATTAAATTAAATTCTTTCAAAGCAGAATCATTGTATTTGACTGATGATGAGGTGAGGGACAGCACCATTTCGTCGCTTTTCTTTCTTCTTTCGTTGCTTCTTCCTTTCGGGGTCACTGAGACCAAGTAACCACAAGAGACGTCACCCATTTCGATCATTAACAACCCCAATGAGCAACGAATAGTAAGTTCGCTCCTTTCCCTTCGAAGACTTTTTTGTTTGGTTTTGTTTTTCATTTTCTTTCTCGGGAATTATTTGTGGGAAAATACTGTATGTTTTTGTGTTTTTTGGTTTAATTTCAGCGATTACCTGTTCAAGCTTCTGCTGATCGGGGACTCCTCGGTTGGAAAATCTTGCTTGCTTCTCAGATTTGCAGTGAGTTGACTTTGTTGGTCCTTTTATGTTCTATTGTCACCCATTTTTGCTTATTTTGTGTTATTTTGCAGTGGGAAACAAGGTTTCGAGTTCATGGTTCGTTAATTTCATTTCATTGTTCACTATAATTTTCAGGATGACTCGTATGTGGACAGCTACATAAGCACCATTGGAGTTGATTTCGTAAGTATCATTCTGTACTTCTAACGATTTTCTTCTTTTTAATTATATATTCAGATATATCCGTGGTTGAAAAGCAGCAACTTCTGTATTTTTCAGAAAATCAGAACTGTGGAGCTAGAAGGAAAAACAGTCAAGCTGCAGATTGTGAGTAGAAACTGCACTGCCTTTATTACACGTTCTCTTCATTTAAAACGAATATGTATTAGTGACTAACTATGTGGTTTATATGTTTTATGATATCTAAGCATACATCATCCTATATGATATTGCGTAGGATCTTATTTATGATAATAATTTCAAGGAAGTGATGAAATTTATAATGTCGAGTTTGAAGTTATCTTCTGGGGCCTGTCTCAAAAAAATCTGTAAAGTAGCATGAGTGTTTTAATTTAGTTTTTAGAACATATGTGCTTCTAAACTATGCAAATTAAGGCTATGATTTCCCAAAACACTACATTTAAAGTTGCAAATTTCATTTAATATGCGCCCATATTATATGATTTTGATAGAATATGCAGAGGGAATGATTTTCCATTGATGATTTGTCCAACTTCATTTTTCTCTTGATCTTCATGGTTTCACCGAAGCAGCTTTGTTGTGTAATTCAGCTTAGGCATTTGGGGTAACCTTATTAAAACTTACTTCTAGTTTGCGTGCTAGTATGCTTTAATGCCTAATTTGGTAATATTTTAATCAGAAGTGAAGTATCTAACGATCTATCCTTTTTATTTTTAGTGGGATACTGCTGGACAGGAGAGATTTAGAACCATAACAAGTAGTTATTACAGGGGAGCTCATGGAATAATTGTAAGTGAAACTGTTATATCATCATTAAAATGTGAGGAATGTAGACTCATTTTAGCAGCAAAATCTATCAGATTTTTTAAGTATATATGTTTTGAGATTGCAACAGATTGTGTATGATGTTACTGAGATGGAGAGCTTCAACAATGTCAAGCAGTGGTTGAATGAAATTGATAGATATGCCAATGACAGCGTATGCAAGCTTCTTGTTGGAAATAAATGCGATCTGGTTGATAATAAGGTTGTTGACACGCAAACTGCTAAGGTAAATGTCACTTTTGGTTGTAATTTCACTATTTTTTTTTTAATCAAGTTCAACCTAGTGATGAAATCCTTGAGCAGACATTAAGCCACTGCATTGACATGCTTGCTTTCTATATTTTCATTGTTGGTATTACTAGTTTCTGTTTCTATCTATTCTACCTGTGTTTGTTGATCTTGTTGTAACAGTTTGACGATGTTGTGCATAAATTTAAACCTGATGATAATTGTGTTTATAATGCAAATGGATTAGTTTGATAGTTACTTAGCATGAGACAGAGTGAAATTGTCTATTTTTGTTTCTTGGTAGGCATCAAATGTTGTGATTAGCAGTGGATGCTCAGGCAATAAATAATTTTTTTTTAATATTGTAACTTAATAAAAGAGAAAGAAATTAATTGAGGTGCTGCTTATCTAACCTAATTTCTTTATATCGTGGGTATAAATTATAGGCATTTGCTGATGAACTTGGTATCCCTTTCCTTGAGACAAGTGCTAAAGACTCAATCAATGTGGAGCAGGCTTTCTTAACCATGACGGCTGAGATTAAAAAGAAGTATTGTTCTTCCCACTTCCCTTATTTCTGAATTATTGAGATATTTGTCAATTTACAGATAATGAATACTATGATTTAGGTTTTTGTTTGATTTGTTTTGCCCACCTTGGGCTTTCCACTTGATTAAAATTAAAATATCTACAATTGAAAATTTTAATGATATTACAAGTGTAAGCCCTTGCGTTTTACAACAATTTCAATGCCTGCATTCTCATATGCTGTCTATGTGATAGTAATTTATTGCTGTTAGAATTATTAAATTCATTTTGTAATGTATAATGTAACTGATGAAAAATTGGATGGTGTAGTTGTGATGTTTGAAGTTAAGTTTTTACTTTTTATTTTACTTTCTTGCCATTTATGGATTTTATTTTTTTTGTGCTGTACATTGGATACAGAGTGATCATATTCTGATAACTTCATTACTTTGAAAGCAATTAACAATCTCATGTGTACTCGTTTGTCTGATAGTTGGTTATCAAATTATTCAATAAATATTTAATCTGTGTATGATTTTTTTTTTTAAGTAACAATTCTATAATCTTAAACCATTAGAGACATCCAAATTGAATCCTGTGCATTCTTGTATCTATACATTTGGGGAGAGAGTGATGCAAGAGAATGTGATGATACATGCACTCCTCATTAGCCCCTTCAGTCCTAATTATAAGCCAGTTTTAAAATTCTATTTGGTCCTAAATATAGGTAAAGATGTAGTAGTTAATTTTTTTTCCCAATATTGCCCCTCCTTAATTGCACCAATTTGTAATTCCTAGACACACTTTATTGTGGTCATTAATTTTAGTGAAGGGCAAAATTGAAATGTCAAACATTTTTATACAAGTTTAAAGGTATTAACTACCATTCCTTAAGAACCCGAAGCTACTTAATTTTGTTCTATAATTAGGACCGGAGGGAGTTTATTATTACACTATCTACTCTCTTTTTTATCTTTATCTCTGTGTTTGTTAGAGAATTTGACATCAAACTTGTACATGAATCTTGTCCTTTCATGACTTGGTGTAACTTTTTGTGATTGCAGAATGGGAAGCCAACCAACAACAGGTGGCAAGTCAACAGGAACTGTTGAAATGAAGGGACAACCAATTCAGCAGAAGAGCAACTGTTGTGGTTAATTTACACAACATGTGTATTTTCTGCTTCCTGTGAAATGATGTCAATATAATATAACCTGTTGTTGACTCTCTTGATACGGATCATTTCCTCTGTAACTGTTGGAAGTATGGTCTGTTTTGATAGCCTTTTCAGAAGACTTAGTTCTGATGAATCCTTAAATTTATAATTAAATCTAAGTATTTTCTTGCAGGAATCTGTTTTTTTTTTTTTTTTTTTTGTTTTAGTTATCAAATTTTGCAGCTACAGGCATCTTTACTGAATTGAATATTTTATACTGGCATGCATGCCTTTGTACATCCTAAAGGTGCCAAAAAAAAGTATTATATATTGTAACTTTCATGACAATAAAGAATCTGGATTGCACCTTTACATTGTTTGCTTGAGCCATCACCCATGAATTAACCAAGCAATGCAAGGCAGTGCTTGCTTCTAGTTATTTAAAATAATAATACTATATTGGTAACAAGCATTATCTTATTTGATAGGGTTAGCTGTATAGATTGCATCATATTATTGTGCTGTATCAATAACTAAAATCTTTTTAACTAGAGATTAAAACAAAGCCTGTAAAATATTAATACTATGCCTTTAATTGTCCTCAATGGAATATCAACCGTATTTTCTTAATTCTTTATGCCAGGTGATTTGAAGGTTAAAACTTAGACAAAAACTTGATTCTTGATAACATTGACCTTTGCATTAGTCATTTAGTTGATGAATTTTGGAGAAACTAAACAAACGGGAGAAAAGTAGTATTTTAGAGCCATTGTCTTTATGAGGGTATATTTAATGCACTTAATTTCAAAATATCTGATGTCGAATAGCGTAATTTCTGTAATGACGCCGTTTTATGTGATATTTCTTACATTTTAACGGTATGATGGAAATTTTTCTCATCAATTCGTAAATATCATGGCCGTCCAACATCTTAGAAAACATTTAATTTAAGATATCAGTGCACCCAAATTCTCCTAAGACATGATATGACAACGGTTCCCACCCTCCCCTCACCCGGGGCCCAACAAAAAAAAAAACCCCCAAAAATTGAAAACAAAAAGATGTTGCTTTATTAATTCTTTCCGTCTCCGATAATCGTGGTGTTTGTTAACTAATTAAAAAAAAACCATTTATTCTATTTTTCCAGGCTGTCTAGTACCCCCAAAAAAAATAAAAGATTAAACTGTTGCCCTCGTTCTTTTCTGTTGGCAAACTAGACTCTAGTTTCTAATAGCTGCACCTGAACCTTGAATCCTTGACACTTACAAATAGCAATGCACAAAACAACCATAAGAAATCACTATAAATTATAAAACTTTATAAAAAAACAACAAAATATTGTTCCAAAAGAATGATAAACAAAACAAGCAAATATAACCACCCATATGATGATAATAGTATGATACTGAAAAACTGAGAAAAGTGTAGAAAACTAATACAAGCTACAATTCCTTCAAGATGTACAGCAAGGCTTCTTTGCTGGTTCAGCTCCTCCAACTGTTATAGTTTTACCTTCCTTAACAGTAGAAGCTGCAGGCTCACCAGAAGACAGTGACTTCTTGCTGATAATGCGATATATCTCTGCAAGAATCGTCTGAAAGGCCTTCTCAACATTGGTAGCTTCAAGAGCAGATGTCTCGATGAACGAAAGGCCTTCTTTCTCGGCATAACTCTGGGCGTCTTCAGTGGCAACAGCTCGAAGATGCTTCAGATCTGTCTTGTTCCCAATCAACATGATCACAATGTTAGCATCTGCATGGTCCCTAAGCTCCTTTAGCCATCGGCTAACATTCTCAAACGTTGTGGGTTTTGTGACATCATAGACCAGAAGAGCTCCAAGAGCACCGCGATAGTAGGCGCTAGTTATCGCTCTGTACCGTTCCTGTCCAGCCGTATCCCATATTTGAGCTTTGATAGTTCTTCCCTCAACCTAGATATGCATGCCAACCTTTTTCAGTGCGTTGGAAATAATTTACAAATGAGGAAATATCACCAACTGATTCTACAAAGCTTTGACTATAAATCACTAACATTTACAAGACAATTTTGCGGCTAGCAATCAGACTAACAGAGCATAAAAGAATAGAAAACCAAAAATGCAAGCTCTTACAATCAAGAATCACAAAATTAGGTGATCACCCAAAGTTCCTCTCTGGATGCCTCTAATGGCAACAAGGCATCACCTCTAATATATTGATCTCAGTAACCCACCCCAAAAAAGGTGAAACAAATAATTAGGTAATTAATATAATAGATTGACACAGAAGAAGCTAATAGGCTTTTTGAAGCAATTGATGCCAAATATATAATATATCGTTGATGAGGAGCAACAACCTGTTTGGCTACCTTGATGGAAACGGAATCAAATTCCATTATTTGAAATTCAAGATATGCAATCTCTATTATATCCCCATTACCAATACTTAATGATAATATATAATTTTTATTATTTTTCATTCAGGGACATGAACATTTCGCATTTAAAAATATCACTTTTTTCATTCCATTTCTCTTTTATTCCATTCCATTCTCGGAACGAAGTGAGGCCAAAGAGGTCACATGACATGAAGCAATGGATCAAATAACCAAAATGACAAACACATACGCCTCACAGACATGTTTTGCAAAATAACAAATAGCAGTACTGTACTCATGAAAAATTACGAATACAAGTTTTGAATGCTAAGGTCTTGCTGCTCAGCTACCTTGTTTAAATGCATAGTGAGTGTATTAAATATTAATGCATTTTCATCCATTATTCTACAATAATACACCCACCAAGACAAGTTGAACGCAGTCATCAATAAAAAGTGCAACTGAATTTCCCACAATCGCAATCATAGCTTCAGAAAATTGGAGAATAAAATATAAACACAAGTGGCTGCAGGCCATTGAAGTGCTATAGCTTGATAGGAATTACTCTTTCACTAAGTGTGATTCGTTAAAATCATACCAAAACACTACAGAAAATAAATTGGGCAGTTAAGACCGGGAGAATCATCATAGAGGGGGAGAACGAAAATATGTATAAAAGCACAAGGAAAATGAAAACTCAAGCATCAAACCTCAATGCACCCAAGCTATGGGCTGTTAGAGTAAATTAAGGAATGTAAGATTGAAAAGAAAAACAACAGAGTATAAGGTGGCGATCAATAATATCTCCAACACAGTGATACAGTTTATAGATTCAACTTCAAAGAGATAGGGTTTCGATGGCAACAAAGTAGCCTATGAAATAACCAAAGAGGTATACCATTAATCATATTGCAGGCAACAAGAAACACATCAATCATTGCAACTGCTATAGAAGCAAAATGAATTTATCAATTATCAGTAACAAACAATTATCACTTCATGGTTCAACTATTTAATTGACGCAATAAGAATGGAAAATAGACAAGGACCAATCAAGATATCAGTAAAAAATTTGATATTCAAAAGCATTATTTCGGGTAGCAAAGCAAAATTTGAAACGCATTCACTTCAAATTCAGAACAAAATCCAGTTCCCAGGACCAAAACCAAACGGTACACTGGTATCGACAATCCAAGAAGCAAACAGTTACAATAAGAAAAACAGATCTGAGACAAAGCCACTTTACAAAAAATAACCAGACTTAGATCCGATACGATTCGGAACGGAGCAAAAACTTGATAGGCATTGAGATCAAACACACACAGTCTGTTTACACAATCCATCTCCATATCGAATTCTCAAACATAGATCAGATGGCAAATACAGCCACCGTCAGTACTGCCATCACTACTACACTGAATAAGAGAGAGTTAGGGAGAGAACAGAGAGAAAGACCTCTAGGGTACGAGTGGCGAATTCAACACCAATGGTGGACTTAGACTCCAAGCAAAATTCATTGCGGGTGAATCGCGAGAGAAGATTAGACTTTCCAACACCCGAATCGCCGATTAAGACCACCTTGAACAAATAATCGTACTCCTCGTCGGGTCTCCTCGCCATTTTCTGTCTCCCTATAAGGAAAAATCGCTTTTTTATAGTAAATTCAGAAAATTAAATGAAACAAAAATGGCAAAAGAGCAATAAAAGGGCCCGTACCCTGAGAAACCGGACGCGAGAGGAAGAAGAAAGATTTGAGTCAGAAGAAAATCAATGAAATTGAAAACGGAACCTTTCAATTTATGCAATGTTGGCCTGAGTAGTATGAGTGGAAGTGAGAGTATTAGAGCAGCATGTTGACTAAAATGCCCTTCTAAATTTCTCGGATCTCAGAAGTACAAGTGCCACTTGCAGAAAATTTTTAACCATTTCATTTTTTCCACGTCAAAATCTCCAAAGAGAGCAAGAATCGAGGCAGACATTAACATCTTTCAAAGGGTCAAAATTTAGGACTCGAGTGGATGACAAGCGTCTTGTTCGTTGTCACCAACATGATCTTACATATTAATTACGCTTCTCTTCAGGTGACTGTGGCTCTAATGAGATCAAATTACCGCAGGCACCCCAGTGAAGGGAAGGTCCTTACTCCTTACCTTTGTAAGAACGTGTTTGATTTCATGCCACACATCATTGATATCAACCCAACACTAATTTCATCTTTACATTTGTGCATTGGAGGGGATATAAAAACCTTATTTTAAGTTTTAATACATATCTTGCTTCTTATAAAAAAAAGAATGAATGTAAAAACCTAACCGGCTAATAGAGAGTGAATCTAATAAAATAAACGATCTTCATAATGTGATAAATTAATATTTAAATTTTTATTAAAAAATTTGTCTGCATTTAAGGTATTTAAATTTTTATTAAAAAATTTGTCTGCATTTAAGGTCAAATTATGCTTTAAATAAAATTGTCTTCAATAGAAGAACAATTTTATGCAATAAAAAAACTAAACCAAAAATATAAAAAAATCAAAACATATATAATAAAGAAGAAGGTTAAATAACAATTTACTTATTAAATTATAGGTTAAGAAATATCTGAGATTTTAATTCATTTTTTATATAATGTTTTCCCTCAATTTTTTAAAAATGGTATAGTATTTACTGTAAATAAAAATTAAATTTAACTGTTAGTTAATTATAAAATAACAAAAAAAGAACTCAATAATTGTAGGTTCATGTTAACAAATTTTTATATGAAAAATAAAATAAAAATAAAAAATAAGATGATTTTTTATTTAATATATAATATTCAATGCTAATACCATGATCTTTGGCCAAAAGAATGTTAATATTATGATCTGTTAATTTTTTAAGTTTTTTCTAATAAATATCCAAAAATAGACCCTGTGACAACTCACAAGATACGCCTTGCAAGTTTAAAAAAAAATTAGTTTTTTTATTAATATAATAAAAATGAGATGTACTCACTCTGTTAAAAAATATAAGTCATTTTTTAAGAAATTAAATGTTTAAAAATATAAGGCATTTTATTTTTAATCCCTTGAGGTATAATTATTACTTTTTTTTAAAAGTACTCTTATTAATAATGACTTTATATTTAATAGGGGTATATATGAAAAGATAGGATTAGTTTGAAAGTAGATAACTATTTTATTGGAGGTGAGATTCGGTTAAAAATACCTTACATTTTTAAATGGAGAGAGTATTTTTTTTAATGATTAACTTTAAACTTTTAATAATAATATGATTATATTAAATATTTTCATATTTTCAGAAGGTTCTTTACAAATAATAATAAGGGACTACTTCTCCAATTTTCTTTACAAGTCATCTCTATTAATTTTATCAATATTAATACAAAAAAAAGTTAAATGAATAAAAGTGTATAAAATTTTAAATATATCCTTATATCATAAATTTAAAAAATAATATCATATTATTTTTTTTATAAAAATAATTTTAAATATTACTTAAAAAATCACCTTATATTATAGATGAGATGGCATGAATATTTTAAAATATGCCTTGTAAACGGGAGAAAGAGTATTTCATTACAACGTTTATTCTTTGAGAAGGAAAAAAACAAAAAGGGAGGCCACCGTTCCACAATCTGCATTTCCGCTTTCTTGTGCTTACTTCTGACTTCACTATCAAAAAACCCTAGATTGCCGTTATATACTTGCGTTGTCTTACTCTTCCGCCTTCACACAGTCGCTGCACTTGCGCTTCAGGAGAACGTTCGCATCGTAAGATCTCTCTAGTTTCCTAATCTTACTCTCTGTTCATGTCTGATGATTGACTTGCTACGTAAATTCTGTTCGTTTGCATTGAAAAATGTATAGTGTAGATGACCTGAATTTTCTTATTTTCACTTATTTGCTGAATGAGACTGAAAAATCCAGTCATGTTTCTATCGCCAAGTTGGTTTTTTGTGGATTGATTGGTCGTTTGGTTTTGGTGATCAGATCTTGAATCCAAGCAGCAGTACGTTTTCCCGTGAAGTCATGGCGCTGGTAAGTTTCTTTCGATTCTAATAAGTTCTCTAGGACGCAAACGATGAGATGATCATGGGGGAAGTTGCACCAACTGAACTCTGTTGCAAATATAGGCTCCGGGTTTTCGCATGATTGTATAAGTGTATCAGCGTACTTGTAAATTACCTTTTGGCTTTTAGGTGTTTGCATTCCTTACTCTTCATTTCCCTCCAACAATGGAGGGATTACTAATCTGCGCATGCTTAATAATTTTGCCATGAATTTCTTGTAGGAGTTGCATGATATCACTGCTTTTCATTACAAACTTTGGTAGCTAAACTTTTATATGAATCAGAATCTCTGCCTTTTCTTGTTTATTTTGTTGTTGATGCGCAGATCCTATATCCTGGGAGAAACACAAACAAAAATGGTTACAAGGCACTTATTGCAGCAGAGTATGTGGGCGTGCAAGTTGAAGTGGCTGAAGATTTTGAGATGGGCGTCTCTAATAAAACTCCTGAATTTATGAAGATGAACCCTATTGGCAAGGCATGCTACTTGTATTTCTTGTCTGCAATAAAGAAAATTTTGTCCTTAGCTTGAACTTATTGATAATTTGAGTTGCATTATCTTTACAGGTTCCTGTTTTGGAAACCCCAGATGGTCCAATATTTGAGAGCAATGCAATTGCACGCTATGGTATGAGTTCGTGTACTATACATTGTTTTACCTTCTTGATACTGTAGGTTTATGTCTATATATATGTATTCTTTTTTATTTGCTGCAGTTGCTCGCTTGAAGGCTGACAGTGCATTATATGGTTGCTCTCCGATTGATTATGTAAGCTTTTATAGCCCTAGAATGAGGTCGCATGCATCACTAAGTGCTTTTTTGCTTATATCCAATCATTTATCTTAATGAATCAGGCCCACATTGAACAATGGATTGATTTTTCTTCATTGGAGATTGATGCTAATCTTCTCATCTGGATCAGACCAAGAATGGGATATGGTCCATATCTTCCCCCAGTAGGTTATGTGTTACTGTTAATAATTTCATTCTGTTTATTTTCCTTCCTTTGAATATGTTATGAAATCTGTATTTTTAAAAAATTGGTTTTAATTTCGTTATCTAATCCATGTGTCATTGTAGTTCTTTTCAATTGTTCCTTGGAAGAATCCTTGTAAAAATTTATTCACCAATGAACTTCAGTGAGGCAATGAACACAGAAGGGTAGTTAAATATCCTGTTGAAATTTCAAGAGTAGTTATATGTGCTGTTGAAATGTTACAGCTAAAGTGCTAAATAATGAATTGCCGATGCTCATTCTTCTTGGTGATATGAAAATGGTGGTATATGTTTTCTAGGTTTTTGGTATTTCTTTTAATTTTGTACTTCCCAGGTATTTTATTTGCCTAATCTCTTGCACGTTTCTGGATGAAGGTTGAGGAGGCTGCAATTTCTGCATTGAAGAGAGCATTGGGTGCTTTGAACACTCACCTTGCCTCTAATACTTACTTGGTTGGTCATTCTGTGACCCTGGCTGACATCATCATGACATGCAATTTGTTTTTCGGTTTCAATCGTCTCATGACTAAGAGCTTCACCTCAGAGTTTCCTCATGTTGAGAGATACTTCTGGACCTTGGTCAACCAGCCAAAATTCCAAAAAATTTTAGGTGAGGTCAAGCAGACTGAAGTTGTTCCTTCCATTCAATCTGCAAAGAAGCCTTCCCAGCCCAAAGAATCGGCTAAACCCAAGGGAAAGGATGAACCAAAGAAAGAGACTAAGAAAGAGGCCCAAAAAGAAAAAGAAAAGCCTGCAGAAGAAGCTGAAGAAGAGGCACCAAAGCCCAAACCCAAGAATCCTCTGGACCTTCTTCCTCCGAGTAAGATGATATTGGATGAGTGGAAAAGACTCTACTCAAACTCTAAAACCAACTTCCGTGAGGTTGCAATCAAAGGTATTGCGATTCTTTCACATGCTTGAAGGCTTCTGCATTTTGAATCATTTTTAGCGATTTTCCCAAATAAGGTTTTGTTCGCATTTACTTGCGAGGATCCAATTGATAAATGTGGGGCTATTGGATTAAAATGGATTTTAAAACAAATGCTTCGAGTGATCATTTGGTATTTGAAATGTCAAAATGAACGGCCTATAAAAAAAAATCAAAATGAATGCGCCATGTTGGAGAATTTTCTCATGTTATTGTAGTTGCTATTTCACAAATTCTATGCTATTAAATATGCCACGTTGCCTATGTTTCGAAATTTCTAGGGTACATTATTTGTAAGGTATCAAAATTTCATCCTTTTTGCAGGATTTTGGGACATGTATGATCCTGAGGGATATTCTCTCTGGTTCTGTGATTACAAATACAACGATGAGAATACCGTTTCCTTTGTGACCATGAACAAGGTCGGTGGATTTCTTCAGAGGATGGATCTGGCTCGCAAGTATGCGTTTGGGAAAATGCTTGTGATCGGTTCAGAACCACCATTCAAGGTGAAGGGATTATGGCTATTCCGTGGGCAAGAAATCCCTCAATTTGTGCTTGATGAGTGTTATGACATGGAGCTCTACGAATGGACTAAGGTTGACATCTCAGATGAGGCTCAAAAGGAGCGAGTCAATCAGATGATTGAAGATTGTGAGCCTTTTGAGGGACAGGCTCTTCTGGATGCCAAATGCTTCAAGTGAATCACAAATTCCCTGTGGAAAGGGTATGTTTTTGTCATGTTCGCTTTAATTTATTTCCTTTTCCAGTTAAAAGCGAAGCCTTAGCTGTACTTAATTTGAGAAAGTGTTATTCAAATGCTTGATTTTCTAGCACATGACTACAGGATGACCAATATACAAATGGGAATCTCTTCATCGAATTGCCCTTGGGTTGGAGTTAAGTAGATGATCTAAATCCTAAATATAAATCTGAGTCCCCACTGTATTAAAAATGGTGTGTTTAATTTTAAGCAATACAGTGAAATACTACGAAGTTTATGGCACGTAAATTTAAGCCTACTCCAGAGAAACTAGAGGGGCTGCATGAAAGAAAAGCTGGTGTGTACAAAAATTAATAAAACTTGAGTTAATATTGTATATTTGTATAGAATTTGAAACTATATATATTATTTACAGATTGGAACGAAGGAAGTTGTCTGCACATTGTATCCACGGGTCGAACTCATAATTTCACTTCAATAACAATGTTGATTGATATAACATACATATATAAATTGGACCTAATAATCTATAGTTTTTATTTTTGTCTTGTATAAAATTTGTGATTTGGAATCAAATCTTTGATTATCACTAGGCTCGTGAGTTTAGTAATTCATCCATGATCAAATCTAAAATTTATACTAACAATCATTGAAGTCAAAATTTAATCATTCTGTATTTTTTTTAATTAATAATCATACTGTATTTTAATTTTATTTTGGAATGATAAGTTACTTGGGAAATAGCTTTTATATTACAAAATTGGTAACTACAAATGAACATAAATTATAACATACAAGTTTCAAGTTGCAATTATTCAAAAAGTCTCAACAACTTCCATGAAAAGAAGTCTCAAAAACATCAGATTTAAAGCATAAAACTGCAGATAAACATGTATAAGGTTTGAATTACGTTAGAAGATGTGCTCACATTTATTGTTGATACCTGTGAAAAATAAAAACATTAGTAATTAAATCTTCAAAAGAACATAAAGAAAGAAAGGGAAAAGGAACCACCGAAACGGGCTAATCCAGTTTAATGGCTAGACCAGATGCTTTTAAGCCTATAAGCCTTCTTCTTTTTTTTTTTTTTTTTTATTTTCAAACCAAGTATTAAAATCTTGTCTTTTTGGCCAAACAAACCAATTATTAAAATCCAATTCTTTAAAAAATCAATGAGATAAATGGGCCAGACTTTAAATCTATATGCTGAATGCTTATTTAGAACGTTATGCTCTTTTTATGATCTCCTTAAAAAATTAACAGGATCAAAATTAAATAATTAAAAAATATTAAATAAAATATACTTTTAATCCTCTAATTTCATATTATATTTTAATTTGATCATTTAATTTTATAAAATATATTTTTAATTTTTTAATTCTAACGTTGTTAGTTTTAAATTATTACTTTTTATATCATCCTTTATTATTTTAAAAAAAATTAAATTTAATATGTCAATATTTAAAAATATTTTATTAATTTTTAAGAATTTAATGTAAAAATTTGTCAAGATAAAAATAATAATATTAGAGTTAAAGAATTAAAAAATATTTTATAAAATTAAGAGATTAAAATAAAATATTATATTAAATTAAATGATTAAATTAATATTTTTATCAAAAAATATTTTATAAAATTAAAAAAATAAAGTAAAATTTTCTATAAAATTAGACAAGGAAAGTATCTTTACGTCAAATTGTTTTTATTCATTTTTTATTATTTCTTTGTTTTTAAAAATGCAGAATATAATTTTTCGTGGGTTTCTTCCAGACCAGAAAACAAGGGAAAGGGTTCTTTCGGGGTAAAAAAAAAAAAAAACACGAGAAAGGTCCAACGCAACGACCAAGCGCCAACAACCAAAACACCAAAAAAAGGTGCAACTCATTGCAAAATTATTCGTATTGATTTTGAAGGAGTTTTGAATAATCCGTTGTGGCGTTGTTTTCGAAAGCCGTGATCTCCCCAGACGCACAGAAATGAGCCCAATTTCCCGAAGCAGATCGCTCGATTTCTTTATATTTTTCCTTTCGTGCTCTTTGCGGTTCATCCTAGGTTTGCCCCCTCCATCTCTGTGCTCGCTTCTTATCGTAATTCATTCAGCTTTTCATTTGATTCGGCTCGATATTTATTCGATTTGTAGCTTTGTTTAGGTGGCCATGTTGATTCTCTCTTTCCATGCATGCTTGTTTATCGAAATTCGTATTTACTGTGGCTCTTAGGGTAAGTTAATTACTTTTTTTTAATAGAAAGTTAATTACTTTTTATGGATGTATAAGCTATGCCAATATTTTCAGTTGTTCTTTGAGAAATTTTCTGGCGGTTTTTTTTTTCTTGTATATGAGAAAGACCGGAAATATATAAATGAGAGTATGTTGCTGTTGACAGTGATTTCATGTTTTTGGGTAATAGCATCTAAAACCCACCTCTGGTTTTGCAAAGTAGTTTACTTGATTGACCACGTATAATTTGTCTTGTGTATGTCTAGTTACTTGTATGAATTGTTTGTCCTGTGTTTTGCTTGAATTCCTACCATATCTGCTTAGAATGTGTTTTCTTTTGGCAATAAGCTGCACGGCATAATTTTGGGACACTGATTCTTTTTGAATTAGAACTTCAATAGTTGACCTTCTCTCTCTCTGTCTCTTTTCTTTCCCGAATGAAAATTCGAACCACTATAATTCAATGAAAATCAGCAAAATACAACATGAAATTCATAAAAGAACACTACTATCTATCGTCATTCCTCACCTTCATACAACAAAAGGTGGGGGAATTGTGGGCCTTTGCTTGAGACATGATCCTTGCTTCTTGGTTATTTTCCACTGCTTGGGTTGAAAATTTGTACTACTTTCAAATTTCATTGATCCTTATTGTGTTAATTTTCAGCATATATTTTCCTTAACGTTAGTTGGTGTAGCAACTTCAGTTATGCCCTTGATTCAAATCCCTCTTTCTCTTTCTCTCAGACTTGTGTCGATCCCCACCAGCTGATTTCTTTTTAGGGCATTTTTTTTCTCAGGCGTTTCTGATGATTCATCTGGTGCCAATGATGCGGTAAAGCCTAAAAACAAGGGTTCTACAGTTGCCATTATAGTGATTGCCCTTGTGGTAGTTTTGCTGTTCTTTTTTTGCCTGTTTAAGTTATGGCAGAAGAAGAAAAGAGAAGAGCAATATGCTCGCCTTTTGAAGTTGTTTGAAGAGGATGATGAATTAGAGGTTGAGCTTGGCCTTAGGGACTGACCTTTTTGAAGATCAAAATCTTGTGATGATCGTATTTGAGGTTGGTCTTCTATCATAGTTCATCCTTCTGTTTTCCCTGCAGACAGGAATACAAAGACTATGCATACTTTCTTTGGTTTGTTGCTTGGCTAGCTGTTGGAGATCAGATAGAAAAATCTTGTTCCAATCATTAAAAAAAAAAATGCAAACTGGAATTCTTCCTTTGGTGTTTTTTGGCCTAAGCTACTCAAATTACATTGTTGGACCAAAACAAAATTCTCAAACTACATCAAGCTTTTTGCTATCCATAACCAATCTATGCAGCCTACAAGCCTTTTCACTAATGAATCTCAAAATGCCTTCAAAGATACCTTTGCCTGATACTTATGTTCACCTTTTATTGCATATTGACATTGAATTTTATAATCAGAATAAATTCCAAAAAGATGCTATATTTTGTATAAGAATTAGGGAGATGAGCTTCTGGTTTTCTGGCCGGAGTTTTGTCATGATGTTTTTTCCTCTTTGATGACATTTTTATTTGATAATTATGCCATATAAATTTTCATTTTCTTTTCATGCAGGCGTAGGGGGCTGTGATAATTTGAAAAATTGCGTCTTGTGTAGTCAAGATGGATAATGTGTTCCATGATGAGGTTACGATTTGAAAAGTTTGTAATGATATCCATTGATATATATATATATATATATATAGATGTGCCATTCAATTCTTGTACGGATGAGACAAGACTAAAATTGTACGGAGTGATTGGATATAGCCCCTGAGATTATGTAGTACATCTCAGATATGTTCATGCTGCTGCTGCTTCTTTTATTTATTTATTTATTGAAATTCAGTTTTGACATGTTAAAAAGGCAATATATGATGGCCATGATTGTCTTCTTGTCAGTTAGATTTTGGGGCAACCTTAGAACTTTGCTTTTATCATTCTGGGTGAGATGCTGGAAGAGGATCTTCAAAAAATGGGCCCAGCTTCTCTGTTTCCAATTACTGAAAATTTTTTAAAGGCTAAACTTTAAGGTTATGTTTGGTTGGAAGTAATGGATGGAATGGAAATTTTTCACTGCAGCCTTTCTTGTTTTGGGCTTGTTAAGGAAGGGGAATGGTAACGAGAAGTTTTCAGTTATCCTTCTACATTCTTTCTTGTTTTAAGATCATTTCCCCCTTAATATATGTTATACCCCTTGGTATTTTAAGATCATTTAATTTGAAAGAAGTTCCATATCATGAGGAATTTGACAAAGTTGTACATCAATTGTGGAATGTTTAACACGATCATCTTCCTTTTTGGAACTTGCTATGAAACATAAATTGAGTTCTAATTTTGAAGAAATGGCCTCAAAAAAAGTTCCATAACAAGGAAGCTTAGGACGTTTGATTACTTATTTTTAAAACAGTTTTTTGTTCTTGGAAAAAAAAAACCTGTTTAACAATGGGTTTTCTGTTATTTGTTTTTGAAAAATAAACAAAGCAAAAAATTGTTCTGAAAAATTAAAAAATCAGAATATTTTTTAAATGTTCTGTTATTTTTGTTGTGCAAAACTAGAAAAAAAAAAGTAGATAATATCTTGTTTTCATTAATGACAATTATAATAATAAAATAAATTATTATTAATCATTTATTTCATCAATTTAGATATATTTTTCAAAATAATTATTTAAATAGAATTTTTTTCATTTCTTGTTTCTAAAACTTGCTCTGAAAAATTATTTTACAAAATTGTTTTGAGAACATGAAAATCAGAATCTTAGGACTTGTTTGGTTTCTATTACCATTTTTTATTTTTAAAAACTATTTTGTAATATAATTTTTAAATTTTTTGAAAACAAAATAAAATGAAAATTTGTTTAGTTATGTTAATTCAAAAACTGTTTTAAAATTAAAAAATAGAATGATAGTGATAGTTATAAGCAATTAATGATGGTGATTTATGATAAAAATTGGTCCAAATAATTATAATTTTTAAAAATTAAATATAGATTATTTTCAAAACAAGAAAAATAAAACAAAAAAAACTTGAAGATATTTCTATTTTAAAAAAAATGAAAACATTTTTAAAACAATTAAACTGAAAAACACTTAATCAAACAAGTTTTCAAATTTTTCTGCTTTGAAAAACAACAAAAAAAATAGTTTTAAAACTGAAAACAAACAAGCCCTTCCATTATCCATTCCTTTTTCTTTATTTCTTTCCTCTCTCCTCTCATAGCTACCCTTATGTGAAGGATTATGTAAATATTGTAATGTTCCAATTTTTTTAATCAACAATACTCATGTTAACTTCATACACTATTGTGCAAATGACCACTTACAAATTTCCATCGCTTAATGTAAAAAGTTTCCTAGCCTAGGGCCCGATTGGTTTATGAGAATGGAATGGAATGTAATATGAGAATTTTTGTATGATATGAAACTAAGATGGAATGAAATTTATTTTTTATTAAAAGAAAATTTAAAATGAATTAAAATGAAGTTTTAGTATATGATAAAGGATAAAGGTATATTTTGTTCTAAAAATATTCTTCCAATAGCACCAGCATTTTAAATTATTAGTTAGAGCAATTTTAATTTTAAAATAATTGAGATAGGTATTTTTACCGTTATCATTAAATTTTCTCGAGTTTTATTAAAAGAGCTAACATGAAATTCTACCCTGTCATTATGAACATATTAGATTGCCCATGTATTTACTTTTTTATTTTATTTTTTGACTCATATATTTGTTTATTTACATTGGTTTTTGTTTTTTTGGCTAACTGAAAATGATATGATCTGATCATATTCTCACGAGATGCACCAGCGAAGCGATCCTTCAAATGCACGTAAGGGCACACAGGGATGTTCAGTTTAAACCCATTCCGATTGGTCCGGTATCGTCCCAATCATGTCGGGACGAGTCTTGTTCCGGCCCGAAAATATTCGAGACGGGACTTTATGAGACAGAATAGGAAAGGGGTTCGAGACGAGACAAGATACGGGATTATCATTAGGACGTCCCGTCCCGTCCAGAATATTATATATATTATTTTTTTAAAATATATTAATTATATTAATATAATTTATACTTATATTAATTATATCAATTATAATTCAATAATTGTAATTCTTATTTAAAACTAAATTTTTTTTATATTGATAATTTTAATGGCATGGAGTAAACATGGCGATATCTTTCTTTATAATATATTAATTATATTAATATAATTTATTCTTATATCTATCTATTTAATAACTTTTATTTATAACATATTTCTTGCTTTATTTTTAAAAGAGTAATTAGCTTAGCACATCTTCACTAAAGTAGAAGAATAATAATTTAATGTTATATTTAACTTTCCTGTTGTTACTAATCTTATAGCATAAAGATAACTTGTATTTGTTATTATAATATCTAGTTGTGATTAATATAATTCAATAATTAATTTTAAATTATTGTTATTTATGTATTTGTATTGTTTTGATTTTAAACTTAATAAATTATATGATTTAAAATTGTAATAAAGGTTATTATTCAGATCTTTTTTTTGATATTATTTCATTTATCGGGACAGCTGGACGTCTTGATCTTGTTTCGGTCCTGTCCCGACTCTTAACGGGACGAGACGGGACACGAGATTAAAATTTAATCCTGATCTTTTTTTCGGGATGGGACACGGGACGGGGGTGTCCTGGTCCTGTCCCGTCCCGTAAACACCCCTAGGGGCACATATACATCATATTGTGTTTTTTTTTTAATACTAAATGTAATAAATTGAGGGGTTCCTTTAATATTAAATGTTAGACCTCAATCTACGTTATCTTCTAACTATTTTTTTTTCCCAACTATTTTTATCGATTGCGCATATTAAAGGAAGTTTGTCATCGATATATGTAGTTTCTAATACTTAAGGGCAATTTTAGTAAAACCCACTTTTTTTTTTTTTACAAATTTGAATGTAAAATGATTGCTAAATTAAGATACAAGAGCATTGGATGACAATTTTTTAACTCAAAATGATTGAAAAGCTGCAATTTATATTTTTACAAATTAAGAAGCATCTATTGGCGGATTCCTTGTTTCATCCCCTTTCAAGCATGGAGTTCCAAAAAAAAAAAAAACAAACGATTACGGCTTTATTTGTTTTCTATTTTTTAAAAATATTTTTGTTTTTAAAAACAAAAAAAATTAAAAACTTGTTTTGATCAGTATTTTTTATTTAATTGTTTCTAAAACTATTCTCATATTTTAAAAAAACAAATTTATTTTAAAATATATTACATTTAATTATCAAAACTTACAGTTACCTTAACCAATTTATATAATAAATCAGCACCATTAACTATTCATAACTATCACTATTAATCTATTTTTTCATTTTAAAAGTGTTTTTAAATTAACATTATCAAACATATTTTCATTTTGTTTTATTTTAAAAAATAATTCTAAAAACTATATTTCAAAAAAATAAATAAAAAAAACAAGAACAGAAACCAAACAAATCCTACTATTTTCCAAGCCCAATGATTTCCTATAATTGCTTTTTTGTTACGCTTTCCTATATAAAATCTTTAGATTCTAGCACGGTCACACAAAAATTTGCAGCTTAATCCCAGAAAATCGACTTTATCAGGGTTTAAACCAAAAATAACAATGCACTTAACGAAATACGCGCTCATCTTCACTACCAGACCAATTATGAGCTAAAATAAACATGGTACAACGTCCAAAAACCTTCTTTCCATCCAATTATGCCATCATTTACTCTCTCCATTCAAAAATATAAAATATTTTTAATCAAATCTTATCCACAGTAAAATAATTATTTATTTTTAAATTATTATCTTTTCATTTATAACTATATTTAATAAAATATTTCACTTTAAAATAAATATAAAATAATTTATTTATTAAAGACACTTTTGAAAAAAAAAATTACATTTTAAAATATTAAAAATGACTTATATTTTTTAATGTCCAACCCCTGAAACACACCTCACATTTTTTAACAGAGATATAATTTATTACAAGTAATTGCAGCATCAAATTACACTAGCATGCCAAAAAGGCTAAAAAGTAAGCATCTTTTCACCACACAATTTCAGCAAGTGAAAAGCTTCCTGACTTGGCATGTCCCAACAACCCCACTTTGTTCTGATACTGCAGTCAAGTCTTCTTTGCAGTGAAAAATACGCTAACCTGCAAGCTTGGAGTGAAACAGCCCGCCAAAAATAAATTTGATATTCACACTTCATACCAGCACAAGCTATGGCATGGCAAGCACCAAAGCAATTAATGGCTTATTGTCTGTAGTTCCACTTGAAATCCCAAGATACAAAACTCACCAAATCCACTTGCCAATTTGAAATAACAATGTTATCAAAATATTCATGCAACAATACAATCAAAACCATTCTCCTACTTGATTTATTTTAGGGTCAACACTCTGCATATCTAAACATATGCATGTAACCTAATGTTCTGACAAGTGTAAAGAATCTTCTATTACATTAGGAGTAATGCTACTCTGTAGCACCTGAATTCTAGTTACTACTATAACAACTGAACTGACAGTCAATGTTCCGGGGGTCAACACACCAAAGAATAGACATCAACGCGGACCAGACAGAATGAATGAAGTAAATAACCCATCCCGATCAGACATGTCGAACAAACCAGTGCCAAAACCGTGGCATCCAAACTAGCTGCTTGTGATGATTCAGCCCCCAGGGGTGACTCAGGTCAACTATATCAGTGAAAAGACCATCATGTCTTCTAAAGAGACCAGAGGTAGATAACTTAGCTTGAGAATATATATATATGTATATAAAACACCATCAACATACGGTCATCTTCCTGTCTTGGCTCGTTTCATTCCTGTACTGTTAAAGGGTGACATGCTTGGACTCATGCTCGGGCTCATGCTCGGGCTTTCTTCCCTCAAAGTACCATTTAGCATAGCCAACTCCCTTAATTGCTGCTTCTTATAGTGATCAAGGGATTCATCCTGGCATGTTAACAAAATCTAAGGACTTGAACAGAAAAAGAGGCCCAACTAGTGTGAAGCTTAACATGGAAAACGACATATCAATACCACAGGCTTCAAAAGATTTTCTAGTATCGCCACAGCACGTTCCAATCGAGAATTGATAATATCTTCTGGAAACTCTGCCTCCACCAACACATGCAATGGCTCTTTAAGGTGCTCGTATCCAGGTTTATCCTTAAGTTTCTCTTCCTACAAAGAAAACTCAAGCTCCATAACGAGGGTCCAGGAAAGTTCAAGAACATGATAAAAATGACATGCAAATCTATTAAATAATTTATTTTTCATGCCTGCCACATAAATTTGTCCATTTCAACAAGCAACATAGTCAGGAAGTATTAAAATTAAAAAAATCATCAATTAGAAAAGATATATCAAGTCAAAACACAGTTCTTCAGGGAGCGTATAATGTATAGTGTTTACCTTGATAGAGTCCTTCACAGAGCCACAACCTCTGATGTAAACCCTACATTCAGTCATGGCTTCAACCCTTTTCAATGAATTGCCACGAGGTCCCAGAATTCGGCCAACAAAATTATACTGCCAAGCTTTGAGTCAAAACCACAGTACATTGAAAAGAAAAACAGGTAGCAGCTGAAGTCCAAAAGCAAGAATTTTTTTCTTACATTTGGATATTTGTCAACAGGTACATCAAGTCGGACAACTCTTTTCACTACAGGGGTAGTTGGAATTCCTTGGGGACCAGGCCAACCCATTGGGGGTGCCTGAAAAGATGCCATTCTTTGGAGATGTCCATTGTCCTACATGAAGGCATTTGGGCATTAATAAGAACGCCCTTTATATAAGCCACAAATTGTATGCAGATCGGAAAATCTTACTAACTGAAATTTTCATTACATCCATGACTAAGTAACAAGCACTGTTGCAAAAATAGGGACAGCAACAATTATAGAGGAAATATGGCATGTACACTATTCACTTTCAGCCTCGACCTCTGTTAATATCCATGCTAATACGCTATGACTATAGAAAAACGTTGAACCTTTACTAAGGGTGCACAAAAAGCAAATTTGCTTTTCACCTTCAAGACTATGAAATTCCAAATACATCATCCAATTTACAAAGCTTGCAGTTTCTTAAATCAATATCTTTTTGAAGAGAAAAGGAAATAAACAGACAAACAACTTCCTCAGCTTAAGAAACTAACACTACCTTAACAACTTCCTCAGCAGACCTGATCAAGGGCTAGAAAGCTTGCTTGACACAATAGGCCTAGTCACAATAAAACAGATCCCACAAGATCAAGTCTGCTTTAAGAAGGGATTTTAAGCAAGACCTGTGCACAACTAATATTATTAGTATTTTTTAATATAATTATATATATTTATAAAATTTCATGCGCGCGCATGTACAAGTGCGTATATATTATTTCAGTATATCTACTATGGAAGAGACCCTAGATAGCTCTTCATCATATCCTCTCCGAAGTTGTTTCTGGTCACCATCCCTCCAACCTTTCTTCCCTTCACTCTCAAGCTCTTTTCCTCCATATTTCTTGAGCCATCAAGATGCAAGAACCCAACTTGCAACAATAGCACCATCAAGTTGATCTGGTGGAGGTAGCACCTCCTTAGTACAGAACTCCAACAATACTGAAGACAATGCCTCTTCAGGGTAAGTGGATGAATGCATAAACAAAGGTACAACTAGGAACTTTTGATCTGCACCACGCTAATCATGACCACACTTCCAATATTTCCCTCTTCTTGCAATGAAAAAGAGAAATTGAGGAAAAGTTGAACAGCAAAGAAGCTTCCCAAAATTACTGGAAGAAAACTTGAAAGAGAAAAAGATTTCCAACCTACTTCCCCTTTAGTAGTTCCCTCAATCTTCTCCCAATTTTTCTCCATTACTTGGGCTTCACACCAGAGTACACGACTCAATTATTAGCAACAAAGTATTCAATACATGTCTCTCAAGTTCTCTAGTTTCTTACAAGTCTACTTATAACACTGATAGTTTTGATTACAACATCCTTGGCAGCAAAATTAAACAAACTAGAGGTAAAACGCTTGCCCATTATAATAAAACCATCACAGTAGTAGAAACCAATATCAACACCACAAGTCCATGACATAAAAGTTCCACTGTCTCTATCTCATAGACAAGTAGAACGACTAGATAGACTATGTTCATCTCATCTCAAGCATTATTTGGTTGTCCACCTCAAACCTGTCCAACTTTTGCCGTCTTACAGCTGAGACAAAAGCTTTTAAACAGACACTTGACCATGGAGGTTTTGGATTGGAACTATAACAAGAACCGTGAGACATAGTTGAGTCACTTGAATATGCTTCTTAGTTCCATGGGTTAGGTAACAAAACACCATTAAAAAAGAAAAGCAGCTAGATGACAAATCATCAGAATCAAGTTGCACGAGTGCACTTAAATGCATGCAAGATGTCGCTCATCTAAAATACGACAGGGACTCTGCATCAATATTCAAAGTAAAATTCTCATTGAAAGCCTGCTATTCCACTTCAGTACAAATATTGGGAAATGCAAAGTTACCCTGCAGATATGGCCTTCTGTAAACTTGGTGAATCCTATATAAGTAACATTATATCTTCTATGCAATGATGACTGTTGACAATTTTGTACAATGTCCAACTAATAGACAACCTTCATCACCGCTGGCAGGATTGAAATCTGGAATCAAGCTGTCTCCACTGGCCATATTTCGTGAGTTCCATGAAAGCAGAATGAGAGCTAATTGTAAATACCCAAGAATGAATGAGCCAAAACAACAATCATCTGTATGGTCTCATCCAATTTTAGACTAGAGCTAGATTTATTTCCCATAACAAAATTCTTTCATGCAAAATCAATGTGTTGTTCTTAAGGTTAATTGCAGCTACCAGTCTACCACAGAAGTGCTTGGCATTAATATACAGGAAAGGGCTTATAAAAACTGCAGTCATCGAGCATTCTTAGCTGGAGCAGTGTTCAGCATTCACTACAGTACTTGGATGTAAATGTTTTCTGTAACAAGGTCAGAACCTGGACTTCATCCTTTTCAATCAAAATTTAGCAAGCAAATGAGATATCAGGGACAACTTTTGAAACTGTTTCCCATAGAAGGCTAGTTGAATAAGAACCAAAATCAATAGAATGAAGTTTCAGAAGAAAATCAGAAACAAGTCCAATCATAGTCCCCCCGCCCAACCCCAAGACCAGCCACTTAAAATAGAATTCAGAGTCTTATGTGCCTCACCACTTAAAATAAAATAGAATTGCATGCTCTGCTTCAAAAACTTAGGAACTTCAATTCAACTATCATCAAATGCATTATACTATGGTTGAATGGCAGCCACATTCTCCCGTGACAATTGTGCATGCAAGGATATAAGGTATTTGTTAGGTTAGTGGGCATAGGCCCTAGCCCATAGTGAGTCTAGTGATATGCACATGATATAAGTCAGAGGTACTATCCTGCTATGAGTTAAGTTCAGTGAAACAAAACCAGTTCAAAATTCTAGAGGCTTCTTTACAATATTTATAGTATATAAATGTCTAAACATAAGCGAAGATATGATATCAAACAAATTTGAAAAAAATCAACATAGATCAAACAGAAATTTACTTATAATGAGCACCGGATATCAAATTAAAAAAATAAAAAAAAATCTACTATGACTTAATGGATAAAAATTACCAAACACTCACAGATACTATGTAGCATTACCTCTATCGGTACAGCAGGCCATCCCTCCAAATCCATTTGTCTACCATTAGGATGCTGACCTAAGGACCTAAATGGACTGTCTGGCTCAAGGCGCTCATGATCTATAAAACCTTGATTGAAGCCTGACACTCGTCTGATTTCTGTCATTACCTCAAAGCACAAATTAGGAAAGTGCACCAAGGGAACTACAAAAGTTTCAGAGAATAAACATGGCACATGCAGATCCTACTTACAGAAATTACCCAGGCTACAGAAAGAAAGGCAAATGAAAGAAAGAAAAGAGAGAGTGGCACAACAGATTGCTCAGCCACAGTCAACACTTCTTACATGATTGCAGGCAAGAAAGGACAATGAAAATCTGGATCTAAGAATTTTCTTAACTACAATCAACACTTGGGTTCAGTATCTTCTTTTTAGAAAAAATTTTACTAATTGCTCATTATTATTTATTAAATGTTACTGATAATGTCAGTGACAAAATATTGTGTGGGAATAGTTATGAGTATTTGCATTACACATCAACCAGAAATAGTTGTCCCCCACGGTGTTAGCTAGTGAGTAATAATAAATTGAAAGTTGTCATCCATTAACTGAATCAAATAGTCTTCTTTGTTTCCAAAAATTAAAATCTATTACGGGTTGAGATATTCATAAACAAGGAAAGAGAACACTATAAGATCAAAACAACAGAAGATTATAGTGAAGATATCAAAGATATTACTGCTATTAGAATAAAAAGAATCGTTTTAAACCTTGATTTAAAAGTCGGGTACATTGTGGCAGGACTTGCACAAATGGCCCTAATTTTTGCCTCTCTGCCAGTAGTTCAGTAAGATATCTGCAAGTTATTAGCAGTCAATTTAAACACCAGAAATGCCAGCATGCACCAACAGGAAAGTAGCAATATACTTAACGACAAACAGCAAGACAAATGAGTACTGCTACTCTTAACATAACTTATCAGTATTCAATGTCAAGACATTCGTAATGAAGTGGTAATTGCAGCAGGTTTTCTTTCAACCAACATAACTACATAAGCACTCATTGTCAAAAATACACCTAATGACCATAAGCCTGGCTGTCAAGATCTAGATAAACACCATACAGTCCTCCCAAACAGCCTTAGTATATCCCATCCCTCGAAAAATCAAAACCTTTTTCACTCAAGAAATTGGATGCTTAGACATGAGGATCCTGTGATCATATGGTTCTATTAGTAACGTGACACTTTAGGTTTTGGCACTTTTTCCCTGATGTTTCCTTCCTAACATCTTGTTGCATGTGAGATGGAAATAGAACAACGAGACTGACCCAAAACACAAACTAAATTACATATTTACTGATTTCCAGTTCCCCATTTGTTCTGCCCGAGACTTCATCTGCTGAAGGTGGAAGGACAACTAAATATGATCATTACGTCTTTTCAGACTTCCCCTCCCCCGAAAATATCCATCTCATTGTATGCAACAAAAGCATCAAATTTCAACGACTCAGTCGTTGATTTCATGTCACTCAAGCCTATAACTAAGAAAAGGTTTTTCCCCTTTGCCCTCGATTGTAATTTCTCATGTTTGACACGCATGGCATCATTGAAAACACATTTAGTCATTTATATAAATTCACCGAAACCAAGTTTAGGAAAATTTCAAGAAGAACAATAATGCATGTATAATAAAAAAAAATAAACTAGATGCAGGATTTTACAATAATGTACATGTGAAGACCACTGTTGCTTTTGGAAACGGCAATATATATATATATATATATATCACGTTTTGTATAAGGCTTGACAAGAAAAGGAGCAGAATTTATTAAGTATTCTGGAAGAAAGCTTTCAGGAGCAAACTCACGCACAAGAAGTCAAGAACTGTGCCCAAAAAAATTTTGAAAGCAAAAGGCATGACAAACTAAAGGCTTCCGGGTTAAAAAAAAAAACATGAACTGTCAGAGGGCCCAATTATCCCAAAAAAAAAAGTAACAGATTTCAAGTTTGACTAATATCTAATGCATCTCAATGACTAGCAATAAGTGAAAATAGGAGGCAGTAAACGGTATGATGGCAAGATTAGAAGTTGGACTACCTTTCTCGATCTGAAGAAATAGATGAAGACCTAATAGGGGAAGCGGGAACTCCAGGAGGAGGGTACTGAAAATAGCTCCCAGGTGGGATTCTCTCTCCCATCATAGCGAGTCTATATGTTCACCAAACAAAACCCTCAGTGACAGAAAACCGAACGTAAAGCCATAATACCGCAAAACACCCCAATATCAACACACCCAGTAAACCTAAAGCACAAATCCATACACAAAACTAAACAGGACAACCCCAGAAATATACATCAGTAAATTTGAAAAAGAACAAAGACAGATATTTATTGACACACCAGTGCAAGCAAGGCCCAAGGAAGACTTACCACACGTGGAAGGAAGCAAAAGAAGAAGGATATGGGGCAGAGAGATTCAAGCCCCCCTGGCTCAGCCCCTTGGAACAAATATAAGGAGGGGGTTAAGTGCTGAGTGTAGAAGCTACAAAAGCCCTACCCAAAGAGGGAGACTAGGGATGGCGTTGCTGTATATATTCACTACATCATCACTCGAGTCGTCACAGGAAATTAATCTTTTTACAGCGATGATTGCGTAAGCGCTTCTTCCACTGTTTATCGCTTTACTTTGTCACTCCATCCTGTGAATCCAACAATTTTTCTCAATTTTTGGCCAAAAAACACACTTGTCCATTAATATTTTCAAGAATTGATTAGTTGGTCCCTATGGTTTACATCAATTTTCAAAACCGTCCTTATAGTTTGAAAATTTGCGTCCCCCCTCACAATTTCCGCAGAGTTATTAATCCTCGTCGTAATCATCTCACGTATGCTTTGAAGAGATCCCTGATCTTGCCACACTGAGGTGGAGACGGGGGACGGGGAGGCCACGGTCCCTAATTTTTTAATTTTATTTTAATAAAATATAAAAATTATATATTTTTAATCTTTTAAATTAACACATTATAAAAGTCTGAAAATACTAGATTAAATTTTTATTAGATTAAATTTTTATTTCAATTCTATGTAATTTTTTACACATGTATAATACAATTGTTTCAATAACTTGAACATATAGTTATCATATGATCTACTTATTTTTAACAAAATAATGCTACACATGCTTCTGAAATATTGATATCATTTAATTTTATTTTATATTTAATAAAAGAAATTATGAGAATTATTATTAACAAACTTTATCAGGTATTGCAATAAAAATTTTAAAATATATTGAATGCTATATATTTAATATCTATCATAAATTACTTATCTGAAAGTTAAGAGATCATGGTTAAGGTGATCTTTCTTTTAAAAAAATACTTTTTTGTAATTAGAGGTGGGAATATGAGTTAGCAGAACCTATATAAGTTGAGAGAAATATAGATGGGTCGTATTCGACCCGATTTTATATGGGTTAAAAAAATCATAATCTAACTTAACTCTTGAGGATTGGCAGGTTAAATGGGCCAACCCATCAACCCATTTTTTTATTTTTTTTATTTATTTTTTATGAGTTTTTTAAAATATATTTAAGTAATAAGTTTCAATTTAATATTTCTTTGTGATTTATTCTAACAATATGAAAATATTAATTTATAATGCTTATACAAAATATATAAATTGATATAGCTAAGTAAATCATGCCTAATATAGTTTATATTCACAAAATTTTCTTCTTTCTAGTTTTTTTAAAAATAATATGAGTTAAATGGGTCAATCCTAACCTATCAGAGTTAACCCATATAGTTCACAGGTTATATGGTCCGAGTCAAAAAAAACTCATTTTTATTTGGGTTATTTTTTCTGACCCGACCCGTATAACCAATTATTCAAAGTCAACCCACATAATCCAACCCACATTCCCAATTCTATTTGTAATAACCAATTCTATTGAAGTTTATTACATGAATGAATTTTACTCTAATATAATTTGATCTCATCAACATAAAATTTATGTGATAATTGATGTATTTGTTTACTGTAATTAATCAATTGAAAAATTTTAAATAATAAATTCAGTAAGTAAGTAATAGAAATTCTTGAATTAAATAGGATTTTAGATCCTAGTAATATATTTAAATCATTAAATTTTCACAAGAATGATAAAAATTTTACTAATTTAATAATAATTTATATCAAAGAAAAAATTGTTAAAAAATTGATTGTAAATATGATAAAAAAAATTTTATGACATAAAAAATCAATAAGCAAAACTTAAAAAATAAAAGTATATATTTATTTTTATTATCCATACGTAAAATTAAATAAATTTGTACCTTGAAATATTTGTTATGTTTGTGATATATATATATATATATATATATATAACTTTTCTTTTATTATTATATATGCTTTGTCATTTCAACTCATCCAACAAAATTTTTTTATCAAATCAAAAAATAATTTTAAAACTTACTAATTCTATAAAAATCTAATAAGTTATTAATTTTATCCTGTTAAATATATATACTTTAATAATATATTTTTTCTTATCAATATTTAATAGGAATAAAAAAATTATGATAATAATTTAATAACATGACTTTTATAAGACACAAATCCTTTTATCTCTAGCATCTGTCTTATAAATAACATCCGAGGAATATTTGTATAGGAGTTTGCAGAACATGAATTTGGCTGCAACACTAAATTAATAGGTAGGATTATAGTTGCTTGGGCTTGATATATATATATATATATATATATATAGTGCACAGTGAGGGATGGATTTAAGAGGGGCTAGCATAATGTTTTTCTCCTGATAAATGCTTGAAGCTATGTTTTATAAACTGGTTATAAACATTTTATAGCTTAATCTTGTCTTCCATAATCCTAAATCTGTCATTGTGCGCAGTCCTTCTATTTGAAACAATGATATTTAAATTATGATTAGTTACTAAACGCGAGTATTGCTTCCAACAATGTTTAAGATAAGTTTTGAATTTGAACATTAGGTGTGTGCTGTAAATGGTTATTTGATTTAAAAAAAAAAAGATGAATGAATATGGTATATATCATGTTAAAAAAAAACGTATCGGTCCATTATTGTATTATTTTATGACACATATGCTGTATTTTTATTGCAAAATTATTTTACATATATGCTAAAAACTAGATTAGAGGTTTTCCATATGATTTAAAAAAAATTATATACTTGGGCTTATATACTTAAGGTTGTTTGTGATTAAATCAAGACATATAAATCTTTTATAAATTATTTAATCTATAACAAACTCTTGTCATTTATATTATTGATATATTAAAATTTACTTGTCTTGATTTGATTGAATAAAAATATATTAAGTATACAAAACTAAGCACCTAACTTTTATTTAATTTTAAACATATCGACATTTTTTCGGCCACAAAACATATAGACGTTCTCTTGAAGGAGATGTGCTTTGTAATGTATAGTGACGGTTAACTATAGCTCTTTGTATTATAATCAGTTCTAGCTTCGATTTCTACATGTGTAGTTTGAATTTTGAATTTAATAAGTTGTTATATGTCTAAAATAATTCAAAGTCATCTAGTTGATTTGGTTTGATTCCGTTGTGTTCATTTTAATAGAATAAACCCATTGTATTACC
Source organism: Prosopis cineraria (assembly GCF_029017545.1). NCBI lineage: Eukaryota > Viridiplantae > Streptophyta > Magnoliopsida > Fabales > Fabaceae > Prosopis > Prosopis cineraria. The sequence goes on along the minus strand of NW_026555342.1, from coordinate 4,373,640 downwards.
AAAAAAAGAAAGAATAAATTTATCATATTAAATTTAATAGAATAAAAGTCTTTGTTGATCCTAACTCCTTCCTCATTTTTCTATTTTTTAATTCATTTTTCAAAAGAAGTGTGTTATATATATAATATAGAATTAATAGTCAATAACAGGGCACAAATGTCCCAAACCGTGTCTATGAAATCTATGAGGTTAGATAATATTTTTACTTTTCAATTATTCGTTCATGAATATTTTGTATCACTTATACATGCGTTGTAATTTTATTTTTTTTTGGTAAATTACATGTATTGTAATCTTTCCTTTCAATATTTAAAAATAATGTACTAGCCACTGATTAAAAAAGTTAATTTTAAAAATTAATTAATGAAAAAAATAAAAAAGAGACTTAAAATTGCAAATACACATCCTATGAAAAAATAGTCAAAATTATAGTTTAACTTTTTGCGTAGATAAAAAATAATATTTGCATTCTTTTATTTACATTTAATTTAGGGGTTTTAATTTTTATTAATTTTTAATAGGGCATTCATATGTAATTTTATTAATCTTTTTTTTTCAGATCATCACATAAAAATTTAAAATATCAAATATTTTTTAGCGGATAATTAATAAGGAAAAATATTTTTTAATCCAAATTTATATTCTGTGAGAATAATATGAATTAGGAAATAAGAGAAGGGGCTGACAGATCAAGGGCCCAATTTTTTTTCCCCCAAAAACCCGTCCCCCTTCTATTAAAAAAAAAAAAAGAGGCTCATCCATCAAGACAATGCTCATTTTGATTTTTTTTAATAGCTTTTTAAAATTATCATATTATGAAAAACTGAGTCATTTTAGCTAATTGAATTGATAAACTATTAAATCAATGCTCAATAAAATATTTTGTTTATAACCAAATTAATTATAGTTCAACTACAGTTTTAATCATTAATCATTTAAATTAATATCTTGATTAATTTAATAATTGATTTGATTTTCAATACTCTAACATTTTGAGGAGGGGGAACAAAATTTTGTACGGAGTGATGAATGTCATGAGGGAACCAACAAATTTATCCATGCATGAATTAATCTAAATATTAATATTAATATCAATAACAAGTGGATATTGAAAGAGAACTTGCGGCAGTGGATGTGTTCCTGAGCTCTCTCATATATTGAAGAAGGCATTAAAGCAGAGTACGTCCTTTGCTAAGGTTAAATTGACAGTCCATGAATTCAAATCCTCCATATCAAACCGCAATTTCTTGCTAACTTCGATATGTTAGTAATGGAGATATACTCTCTCCTCTCTCTCTCTCTCTCTCTCTCTCAAACACACACACACACACACACAGGCCAAGTATGAGCTATGAAGTGCCATGTTATTTTAGTGAAATTATAAGGTAATAAGCATTCTGAAACAAAGTCAAAACTTTAAAATGATGAGTGCTTGGGGCACAAAATTGGGGAAATTTTATTAAAACCCTCCACCAAACTTATTTACAGTCAATCCCTTCAAAATTATGATGATCCCATTTAGACTTAATTGAAATTAAGTTTTTTAGGAAAATGATACAAATAATCCTAATTCTTTCAAATAAAAACAATTGACATAAAGAAAATAAATAACTAAGGTAAGAAAAATTTAAAATTTTCATTAATAATATAACACCATTATAAATAAAGATAAGTAAAATTAAGTGCATGAACAACTCGTGCAAAAAAAAAAATGATTTATGTATGAAAAACGAATGATTAACGTGGGTAAAATTTGCAATTCTCATCAATAACATAACATCATCATGAATACAATATAAATGAAGTTATGCACATGAACAACTCATATATGAAAAATAAATAAGTGCTATACAAAAAATAAACAACTGACATAGAGTATTGGGGTTATTTGTGTCATTTTTTCAAAAACTTAATTTTAATTTTGCCCAAATTGGCACTGGAGCTGAATTGATATTTCAAAATTTTAAGAGTCGACTATGAAAAAAGTTTGGTTGGAAAGTTTAATGAATTTTTTCCTACAAAGTTTAAAGTGAAAAATTCAAGATCTTTATACAGGTACAAAGAAAGATTGTATGATAAATTAAAATTCATTTTCTGATTTTCTCCCACAACATATACATATAGATTGATTTTAAAATTTCACAAGAATTATCTAAATTTCTCATCACTGATCTGTAATATATTGCATAATAAATTGGAAATTGATTTTTGTAAACTTAATTGCTTATTAGCATCCAGGGAGATATTAGGGAAAATAACAAATAATAGGATCTCTGAGTATCACAAATAAATAACCATGACCACAAAATTATGAAACTACATTTCAGGACCATTCTCTTTTTATAGTTCTAAAAATAATAATTTGACTAGAATGCCCTTGTTTGAAATGCTAACTTAAATTTTGATAATGTTAAAATCATTTTAATTGAGTTCAAAACTTGGTTGAAAGCAATTATGAAATTATTTTTTATTTGAGCCGGAGATGTTTCTACTTCCACACTTACAATTGACCAGTTTAAAATTCATTAGTGTTGAAATAAATTTAATTGGAATGAAAATTTAGTTGAAGATGATTATAAAGTCACTTCTTCTAAGTTGAAAATATTTTTATTTCCAACCTTACAATTGACCAACTTAAAATTCACTAGAACTAAAACACTTGTTAAAAAAAAAAAAACACACTCAAATGGAATAACTCATTTCAGAACAATTTGCCATGTTCGGGCTTGATCACAGCGTTGTGTCTCATTGTATCTCATCATCATTCTCTAAGTCTCTTACGGGCTTTTGAATAGCCAGCAAAAACCAAGCAAGAAACAAAACAAAAGAATAAAAACGGAGGCACATGCACGGCCATTTAACATATAAGCCCAGAACATATCTGCAAGCCCCAAACAATGACCAATGACCCAATACACCTTGAACTCTCAACAAGAGAAGAAGAAGAAGAAGGAATTTCAAGTATATTTAGAACTAGATAGATTTTGTCAACATGACTCCTTATACCCACTTATTTTTCAGGAGTATATTTATGCACTTACTTATAATCATGGTTTAAATAGTTTTATTTTGGTGTAAAATCTAGGTTATGACAATAAATCTAGTTTACTGATTGTAAAATGTTTAATTACTTGAATGTATCAACAAAATCATTTGATTATTTTTGTTAATGATTTTAACAAAAATTCATTTTGAGGGTACATTGAGAATTTGTATTCTCAAATAATATCAGAGGGGCTTGCCGTTAGTGTGGAAATTCCATTTTCCCTACAATTAATCTCTTCCTTAGAGAAGGCAAAAATCATAAAATTTTATAATTTATGATCAATTCATTTAATATTTCCTTTTTTTAAGAAAAAATTTTCATATTTAAATTATGTGTTAGATGTACAAATACACTACCCTATCCATCTGAAAATTTTGATTCAAAACCTTTGATAGTGGGTAAAAGATGCCTCCTCCTTTCATTTATTAAGGCTCTTCCTTTATTGTCTTGGAATTTTATTTGAAGACGGTTGTGAAATTTCTTTGTTTGAGTTGAAAAACTGTCTACTTCCACTTCCAAGTTCAATCACCAAATAGGGGCATTTTTGTCAAATTATTATTTTTAAAATTACAAAAAAAGGGCGACACCAGTCCTAGAATGAAATTTCACAATTTTGTGGTCTTGATTGGTTATTTATAATAATTGGAAGTCTTTATTTATGATTTTCCCAAGATATTATTACTACAGATTTTTATTTGGTACGGGATGTCTCTAGTTCCTCTCTTAAGAATTTACCATTTCCAAGCAAGAAGGCGAGAATTACAGGCGAATTAGTTATTTTTTCCCCCATGTTTGATTTGATTTAACTGTATGTGTTATATATATATATATATATATATATATATATATTTTAATGACTGCGCGTGTGAAATAAAACGACAATGATGGAATAAAACTGAGCACAAAGGATTTGACTTCCACGTATAAAACAACCGAATATTCTAATGCGGAGATTCTAATTCCTTTCTCAATTAAAAAAATTAATAATAATTCCCTTCTCATTTTCTATTTTCTCATTTAAAAGGGATGGGATGGTTCTTTTCTTTATTTTTTTGTTAAGTTTAAGGAGTATTTTTGGCTCAAAAAAAAAAGTATAAGGAGTCAGAATTTTTTTTAAAATTTCCTTATAGCACGAAGAATAGGCTTAGCCAATAGCAAAAATTATCTCCCCCAAATATTAAGAGGAAAGAAATAACTCTAATAACTTAAATTTACAAGCAAATCAAACTTGCAACCACTTTTTTAAGAATGAGATTAGATCGGACAATTGTATTGTTAACTAAAGTCATTAATGACTCGATTTGAATAAAAAATTATTTTTATGATTGAATTGAGTTGAATTAGACATTAAAACTATTTTTAAAAAATTGGACACGTTTAAACATACTATAAAAAAGCTATTTTTAAAAAAAATTAGAAAAATTAAAAAAAGGTAAAAACTTACTCCCTTCATTTAAAAATATAAAGTATTTTTTGTGAGGTTGGATATTCAAAAATGTAAGGCATTTTTAATCTTTTGAGGTGTAATAATTACTTTTTTTTAAGTACCCCCATTAATAAATGACTTTATATTTATTGCAAAGTGTTTGATAGGAGTAGATATAAAAATATAAGATTAATTTAAAAGTAGGTAACTACTTTATTAAATGTGAACTTCAATTAAAAATGTTTTATATTTTTTAACAGAAAAAATATATACTTAACCATGATATGTTTAATGTGCCTGTTTCCATTTGAATCAAAACATATAGATTTTTTTATAAATTATTTATTTCATAACAAATTTTTATTATTAATATTATTAATACATTAAAATCCAATTGTCTTACTTTGATTTGTTAAAAGTATATTAAATATATAAGGTTAAGTATATATGTTTTGCCCATTTTTTGGTAAACGTTTATGGTTATAAATGCAAATGTAGATGCTTTTGAGCTCATTCATGTATGATTTAAAAAAATCATCTATAATTAAATGTTATTAATAATTAAGTATATTATTATTTTTATTTAATTATTACATCAAATATTTGGTGTTATATATATATATATATATTATAAGAATTTGGTGTTCTATTTTAACAACGTTAGATCATAAAACTAGAGGCCCGCTAAGCTTTTTGGTTGACCATCTTTCAACTTTTAAAACATTGCTTCTAATTTTTGCTCAAAAAAAAAAAAAAAACATTGCTTCTAACTTTCGACTACATGTGAGGTGTGATAGTATCACTCAAAAATTAAAATTTTTATTTTCATTAAATATTTCAGGATAATAATTTATTTTCTTCACACTCCAAATATTTAAGCTTACATTTCTTTTCGATAGTTATCCTTATTTTCACTAACTTAAAAATAAGGATTTTAGAGATAATACAAATAAATACTACAAAATGTGACAAAATTTACAATTACATTTATATAAAATTTAAGTCAAATGAATCTTATCTTTTACTAAATAAAATTTAAGCTACTGAATTGTCTAGCGTCTTTTTTTTTTTAATTATTTTCACTGTGCATTACACAATTTTTGTCTGATTTAGTAACTTATAAATTCTTGAACACTGAAGTGAATAATTTTTATTTAGTAAAATTATTTCAACAATTCTGATATTTAAAAATCGAGTCTTTGAAAAATTATTGTAATTAAGCATCTCTTTATTATATAATTATGCGAGACAAGAGTGGATGACACACAGAGTAGGCAATACACGCAAAAGTTGTGCCAAGTGATATTCTAATTAGAAGTATTATAATTATAATTATTTTCTTGATTAAAAAATATAAGATATTTTTAATCAAATTTTACTATAATAAAATAGTTACTTATTTTCAAACTAACCCCATCTTTTCATATTTAACCCTATTTAATAGAGTATTTTATCCTAAAATAAATATAAAGTTATTTATTTAATAGAGACATTTTGAAAAAAAATAATTACACTTTAAAAGATTAAAAATATCTTATATTTTTAAATACCCACCTTTCAAAAAATGCCTTACATTTTCAAATGGAGAGAATATTATTTTATTATAGAATTTAGAGGGGGTTATCTCTCTAATAAAGTTTAATTAATTATTAAGAGAGGTGTTTATATTTAATTCTTCTCAAATAGGTAAAAAAGAGTTCAATTTAGTTGGAATTATATAATAATACTGATATTTTTTACTGTCAAATTTAATTTCATTATAATATATTTATATTTTATATTTTGCCAATATTAATATATACTAATCATAAAAGCAATATTAATATTAATATTCATAATAAATTGGTAAGAAAATATTAAAATTAAGTCTGATATAAAATATGAATTTATGTGACTATTTTGGCTCAACACTTTTTTTTAATTCTTTCAATATTTCTTGTACGTATTTATATTGAGTCATGAGTAAATTTCCCTTTCAATTTAATTTTATCAGAATTTAAATTTAAATAAATATTAAAACGTAAATATGACCACTTTTAAAAGTTTTAAGTTAGTAAAAACAGTTTTAAGTCATTTTCTTGACCAGCAAAATTCTTTAGCTATTATTTGTAGTGAAAACACAACACAGGAGTTACGTAGTCTGGTTTGACAAAAAGGCCACCTCGTATGGTCGCATGCAAAACGGAAAGCTCAAAACGCAACCGTATATGCTTTCACTCGCAACTACCCTTTGGCCTGAACTCTCTGTCCTTTCCTCATGGCAATTTGGGGTTTTTCAACCAAATTAGGGCATTGGGACTCCCCTGATTGATGCCTAGAAGCAGCGGAGAAGATGTAATTTCACTGAGGTTTTCGGCTTTTCTTCCCTTTTTCATCGTTTTGGTGACTGTCGACTGCTAGGGTTTTTCGTTTTCGTGGGATTTTTTTTTTGGGTTCGCATGAAGGGTGCGTTGGATCGGACGAAGGTCGTGCTGCGGCACTTGCCTCCGACCATTTCTATGGCTGCGCTGCTGGACCAAATCGATGGCTCCTTCGCTGGGCGCTACAATTGGGTTTCCTTTCGTCCTGGCAAAACCGGGTTTAGGTTTGTGTTTTATTAGCGTTGTAACTTGCAAGGATTTATCTTTTTTTTATGTTTTTATTTATTTCTTCTGGGTTTTATTGAAAATCGAATTTAGGTCTTCACATATTTTTTGAATTGACGTTACTGAATTTGTTATCATCGAATCAGTGAAAGTCTTTGGTGGGTGCAATGCACCTTTTCTTTTTCATTTCTTTTTCTTATAGGTTTATTAGTCTGTGAACTTTGCCACTGATGCTTCATATTATTGAAAGTTGGTTGGTTAAGGGCTATAGCAATGGCTGCCCAAGGTGTTGTGTGGATTTTTTTGGTTAATATTTACGTAGAGTCCAGTGATGATGAAAATAATTGGGTAATTACACTTGGAAATTGTCTTATTGTCTGTCATTTGTCTTTCTTGCATTTTCGGCATAACAGTATGACGGTAACTCTAATGACGAAAGTAAAGTAGATTGCTGGAAACGGATAATGCTGTCTTTGTATGGTTTGTAAAGACATAAAGACAACAATTGATATCGGTTTTACGACCGGAGATATTGTCTTTTTCGTGGTCAGGTGTATTGCGTCTGCTAAATCACCATATATGCCCAAATTCAAGCATTGAAGGAGCTGCACCCACTTTGCTCACAAATAGGGTGGATTATTTACGCCTCTAATTATGGGGCCTTTTTTGCTTTTAAAGGCTCGATGCTGTTATATGAGTAATAATTAATGGATGAAGCCTTACCAATCACATAATTGATTGTTAATAGATGTCAAGGCATTCTTATAACTTTTTTATTTTTTGAGTGAACTTTCAGCCAGAAGAATCTATCTTATTCTAGAGCCTACATTGACTTCAAGAAGCCAGAGGATGTTGTAGAGTTTGCAGAGTTCTTTGATGGGCATATCTTTGTGAATGAGAAGGGTAATTAATCAGATCTTTTGATGAGGCATATTAGGCACATTTACTTTTCTCGCCTAAGTTTCTATCAGGACCATTAGTGCATTTAAAACCTTTATTTTTATGTTTTATTATTTATATAAATTAAAAATCTAAAGCTGGAATAAAATTCCTTTCTTCCACTCCAAAGGGGATGCAATCTGGTAATCCCAGTTTCAATTCTCAGAACGGGGATGCCTCTTGTGTTGTGTTTTAATTTTTTGATGGATCTAGAAAATAACTTCTCCTTGGTTGCTTTGAACTAGAAAAATTTATGTCTATTCAAGACACCAAGTTGGACTTATATTTTTTGTCGTGCATTGTACATTTTCTTGAATGAGAAGCCTTGAAAGTTGAGGCTAGATATTGAATCAGGTTCTCTATAATTCTGGTTTTTTCTGTATCAGGAACTCAGTTCAAAGTCATTGTTGAATATGCTCCTTCTCAACGTGTTCCAAAGCAGGTGTCAAAAAAGGATGGCCGTGAAGGAACCATATACAAAGGTACTGCTGACAAAGAATGAAGTCCTTTACATTGATAGGTGTTCTATAACTTAATTTTTATGAATAGAATCATTTCCTTCTGATAAATAGAAGCGTTTCCATGGTGAAAAATCAGATTCTGAGTATCTGGAGTTTCTTGAAGTTCTTGCCAAGCCCATTGAGAATCTTCCTAGTGCTGAGATACAGTTGGAGAGAAAGGAAGCAGAACGATCTGGTTTGTTTACTAATACAAGTATTTGTGATAGATTTAAAAATAAGAGGATGCATAAACGTTCATCATTTATCTGGTCTCTGTTCGTTAGGAAGTGGTACAAAAGACATTCCTATAGTTACACCATTGATGGACTTTGTGCGTCAGAGAAGAGCTGCCAAGGGATCACGGGTATCTCTGCTCATAAACAAATTTAGGAAGTTTCAAATAAACTTATTTGGTTGTCATTTTGTGTGCAGTTGTGTGACACAGCTCTGTCATTTATGCCCTTTTCGTATGTTTCGTATTTGTCCAGAGATCAGTGTCTAATGGAAAAGTGAGCAGAAGGGTCGGTGCATCATCAAGTGGAAGTCCTAGTTCTGGTTCATTAAGACGAGGCTCTGGGAAGAAAAGGGTTTCCACCACAATGGTATGATGCTTTAAACTTTAATATGTTAAAAAATGCAACAGAAAAATGTCCTTTTCATGCAGAATGTGAAATTTAGTGTTTGGATTCACTAGCTTGGGCAAACTTCAATTAATTATTAGGTTGTGTCAGAGGGCCTGTAGCTTTAGTTGTCAAGTTGTACTGAAACTTCTATCTAGTTTTGTTCAGGCACTGGAATGTTTATCGTGTGGAACTTAAAAGGGATTGGAATACTTTTTGAGTTAGTTTCTCGGTTGTTCTATTCTCCTCCTCCTCCTCCTCCTCTTTTTTTTTTTTTCAGAACTTTTGTGAATGGATGATCTTGTGTGTACTATTTTTTGTTTTATGGTATTATTATTATCAATTATCATCAGTATTTTTTTTTTTTGGGGTAAAGGTCATTAGTAATATTTTTATCCCGAAAGAAATCTTTGCCTTTTTTATACCATGCATGTCCTGTCTCGTCTTAATTTTTTTCTTGTATGATGGACAGTATGTTATAAGAGACCCTGGTAAAAGTGCTACTGTAAAAGACAAATCAACTTACGTTCTTGTTCCAAAGCAAGGTGATCAACATCTTTCTGATAGAATTACAGTTACAGCCACTGGTGATGGAAATCAAGCATTGGAAGATGAGAGTGGTATGGTTGAATCCAAAGTTCCCAAATTGTATCATAATTCAATGGGGCTATTGTTATGTTTTGAGGCTTGTTGGCGAACACATAAGAGTTTCCTTAACAGCTTCCTCTCCCGTTAAGATGTGGGTTACTATGATCATGAGTTTCTAAAGTAGGGAACAATCTGAACTGCGATGGGCTATTAATAATAATAATAATAATAATAATAATAATAACTACCACAGATCATGCCTGTTGCCAACCTTCTCCTTTTCTACTCCTTACTTTTTAAAATTGACCATTATGATAGTCATGTTTTCTGTCATAGTCCTTCTCCTATAATCATTGTCAGATTAACAATGACCATTATAAAGGATTTGATTTGATTATCTTGTCACCTTCAACTCTGCTTGAACTCTTCCATTTTTGAAATTCGTAGTTCTGTTAGCATATGAAACATGGTATTGGAGACTTTAGGAAATACATAAGCAAAATGACCCTGACATAATAATGATTTTTCTCAATATATACATGGAGTTCTTTGTGTGACTTGTCGATTATTTTACTGAAACTTCTGTTACTTTTAATGGAAATTTGTTTCACTTTCTCCTTTTTCTCAGGAGTTGCCGGACCTAATGATTCTGGGAAGAAGAAAATCCTGCTTCTTAAAGGGAAAAAAAGGGAGACAATTACTGTGAGATTCTGAATTACCCTCTTTGTAATCCAATGGCTAGTTCTATGTATTGCTGTACTGGGTGCATCATAAAGGGATTGATTTTAAATCTCTATGCTTAGGTAAACTTAAATGGATACTTGACATGTGAGAAGCTGCAGTATACTTCCATTTTCTTTTGAAAGGCCACATGTAGAAATAGAAAGACATTGGATTGTATTCATTATTTCTATGCTAATTGGAGTGTTATTTTGATTTGTTACTCTTTGGAGAGTGAAGCAAAACTTATTAAGGGACTTCCTTTATCCCTTTTGTTTTTGTCGAAAATCATGCTTCTTTACATTGGTAGCTTTAATGTTGATGTTTAATTACAGACCGTTTAGTTTGCATCAATTGATTGTGTATTCTGCTTTATTTGTTTTCCAGATTGATCACTTTACAATTGGAAAGTTACTTAATTCATATTACGAGTGACGCATTTTTAATCAATTACATGCAATCCTTAAAACCATAAATATTGTTCTCTCTGGTTCACTGTTAGTGGAACTGGTATACACTTTTGTTGAACTTAACCTTACTCTTTTAATAATGACATACTCTGCATTATATGATATTGGTTTCTCGTGTACCATCACATATGAATAGTTGGGAATGACAAAGGTTGTGTTCAATAGAGGAAGTACTTGTAATATTGGTATGTCAGAAGATCTTGTTCTCTATCTTTGATCCAAAATAATTCATGGTGCATAATGAATACACTTTACTAAAGGGACTGTGAGGGTTTAGTTTATGTTGTCTGCTGACTCAATGCTATAGCAATCATGATGAATAGCATCAATGCTTGTATGTTTTCTTAGCGTATATATTTAGATGATATGGTAACCCAGTAATTTATGATTGAGTTTAGGTTTTGCGCTATCCAAAGCTGCCTGATTTTGTGGGATCACTTTTAACTTAAGTCCTGCTCAGAGTCTGATGTTTCTTGTGGTTAACTTATTGTGCAGGTGTCTGATTCCGATAGCATGTCACAGATGCACAATTTAGCTTCAGCTAAGGCAGCTTCTGGCTTAACCACTTCAAAGCAGAACCAGCGCCAGGAAGGTAGTGGAAGAATAATTAGACGCATACTCTCAAACAAGGAATTACGTCAAAGCCAGTCATCCAGGCCCCACTCTGAGCAGCAAATTCCAGCATCCATTTTGGAGAAGGAAAAACGGGCACCTCGTCCCTCACATGTGCAATTGATTACAAAGGGTTCAAATGGGGCTCCAGAAGATAGGATTAGTGCGAATGATATGCATGTTTCTAGTGAGAGGCAGGGGAGTCATTCCAGAAACAAGGACAGGCATGATCGTGGCATATGGTCATCTTTTTCTAATGGAAATGATGACTTCTTGCCATTGTCTGCAACCTCACAAGTAGATTCTACCAAAGGTACCGAGTTTCCTTTGCTTTTGTAAGTGCTTGTGAATTAATCCTGTGAATGTGGAAAGGGGAGGGGGACAAAAAAGTCATTTTAGCTAAAATGTATATCTGCTATATTGATGGCTGAATTGTTCTGGAAAACCTCTTTCTACTTGCTCGTGCGCTTTTCATCCTGATCTGAGGTTTAAAAGTTTATTCATGGATTGCATATGATATAGGAAGTCACACAGAGTCTAAACATGACATGTCAGATGCAAAAAGAGGGGATATAAAAATTCTTGGAAATGCGCGTCCCAGTCAGTCATCAGAAAATGGTTAGTTTCTGGTTTTGGAATGGTAGATCTTTGATGTTGTTTTGCTGACTGACGTCATTCATGCCCATGCTTGCATTTATTTCTTTATATTATGTGTGCCTCAATTTCAATGCTTATTTGACATTCAGGGTTCAGTAAGCATCTTGGTCGCCGTGGACCAACGCATGGGATGAAGGATGCTGATGGCTATTCTAATTCAAGTGAAGGGAAGCATCCTAGAAGAAGCAGTGCGTCTGTTTATGGTTCACATGAGGTATATAAGTTGCATGCATGACACCTTACTCTGCACATTCCTCTTTTGTCTAATAGTTACATCCAAGGTTAATACTGTTTTTATTTTTTAAATAAATTTTCAGAAACAAGTGTGGGTGCAAAAAGCAAGTTCTGGCACATAAAATATCTAGATTGGTAAGACAGATTTCTGAACTGGAAATGGGACGCATATCTCTAAAATATGCTTGTTGATGTGCCAATATTATGACTTAGCTAATTGAACTTCGTGTGAGCTTGTTGAGGCACCGATATTGAGCTCTATAGGTGTTAGTTTTCCTTTTCTTGCCGGAAGCTCTTTCACCTCTTCCTGAGGAAGTTGGCATGACAGTAAAGAAAGGATTGCGTGATCTTGTTAACTGAGTGAAAGTAGGCAAACACAGTGAGATTGCAATAATAGTGCCAAGGACAGAGAAAGTGGGTGTGGTTTTCTAAAGCAAATCATTCTAATGTATTTAATTATCTAATTGATTTACATTTATAATTATATATCTTATATTGATTTCTATTCCACAACCATGCAAGTAGATAAGGACTTTTTGAACCTTTTTTTGGGGGGGGGGGTGTACAGAGTTGGATGAACCTGCTATTGGTTCTATTAATTAAAAGTAGATAAATGGTAAATCTGTGTTATTTTGATAGCTTAACTTTGTGCTTGAGCTTGTCAAGGTCATTGCTTTTGTATTCACTTGTATCAAGGTTTATGATTTTCCTTTCAGAAAAGCATGCTGACTTACATTTTTGGAGCATCTTTAGCTGGTGGCTGGATTCTGTCGCTTTTTTGGTTGACAGATAATTATAAGTAAATGAGTTTGTGGTCAAAAAAGGCTCTTTTTCAATACAACAGAGGAAAGTACAGTTGATCCAAATTGATGCATTTGAGTTACCTACAGCCTTCAAACATAACTTCATTGGAGATGGCCCGGAGTAATGAGAGAAGTGAAACGAGGGTGGTATCACAAATTATGAAATGCCCCTTGTAGTGGATGAGTCGCTGCCTGCTTGGTGACTCATGGATATACATACTTGCCTAGCCTTGAAGTTTGACTGAGTAACGGGTATAGTCAGGTTTTGTAGATGGGTCATCTTCTGCAGTTGAATTGTAAATATAAGAACAGGGCATTGTGTATTGCCTGTTCTTTTTAGTTCTTATATATATACATTAACATTGGTCTGCCAAATACAAAGTGAGTGCCTGCGTATAACCCTGGACAGTTTTGGAAGATATCTACTCAGTACTTGATGAGATGAAACACATAGGGCCATTTTGTAGGCTCTCCTCTAGCCTTGAGGATATGTGAATGGAGTTTCTTGTAGTGGCTAGACATGGGAATTACTATAGGTGGTTGGTTGGTGTGGTAATAAGGATTGATGCGGTGTTGCACAAGTTATTACTGTGTGGATGCTACCTGATTTTGGCTCCAAAAGAATATATATACCCTTTGTACACAGGTTGTGTGGTGTTGGATTTCTCAGCAGAACATAGCTGTGTTACGTGGCTGGTTCATTATATGTTCAATTAATTTGTTTGGGAATATGCATCCTTGCAACAGTCTTTTTTGGTGTTTTGTGCCAATGCATCCTGTGCATAATAGAACTCAAGGTTCAAATTAATGTTTGGTGGTAGAACTAGTCAGGTATGCTAACGCCTGATGTTGTAGTAAACTCAAGCGCGATATTCTGTGTTGTTTTTTTTTTTAAATTTTTAATTTTTTTTGATAAAAAAGGACCAATATGTTAAAAATAAAGAAAGTTTAAGTATAGTAGTCCAAAAATATAAAGGATGAAAAGTAGAAATTAGTTAGTTTAACATTTGTAACTAAAAGGTCGTAAGAGGGAAAATATCTTAGCAAGCCACGGCCGTCAAAAATTAGGGTCGTCTGCCAGATCCAAAGAGGAAGCTTTTGAGTATTTTTCCTGTTGTCTTTTTTAATTAGATTATGACATTTGAATGAAGAAGTAGCCCGTTAAAAAAAAAATATTCAGTAAAAAAAATAATAAATGCCTACTTTACACATCATCTGCATTTCAATTCCCATACAATTTCTTTTGTCGATTTATTGATGATAAAGTTCTAACTTCTAATAAAAACTAATGATGTTTTCCTTAAAATAGTTATTTTTGAACTTCAAAATGGTGTTAGAAAAATTTAATGATCGATAGGATTTTGAAAACATTTTTTCGACGAAAGAAGGGTAAATGAAATTAGTATACCCTTTTTCAACTAATAACATGTATTTTAAATATATGTTTTTGAGAAGTGTTTTATCATAACTATAATATAATTTTTAATCAGCTAGTTTTGTACTTTCCAGCACTAGAGAAAATTTTAAGAACTATCTTCATTAATAATTTTTAGCAAAAGTAAACAAGAAAAAATGTTTAAAAAAAGACTTTCACTAGATATTTATTTGCTCAGAAGGATTTGGAAAAGTTTCTCCAATGAGGTCCTTTAGTGTCATTAATTGGAAGGTGAAAATAATGATTTTACCCTCACCAAATACCTTCCCTTTCCCTTCTTTCTCACTACCCTGCAATTTTTTGTAGCGATATTGACATTGTTTTGGGCAACAAGTCATAATTCTAATGGTGGTGCCAAGTGATTGTGAGTCCAATGGTGATTATGGCAGTGGTGGGTGTCGAGGTCATGGTTTGCAAATGGTGGGAGAGTGAGTAAAGAATGATGCTCTTCTTAGTTTGAACCCTAAGGCTTGTATGTTGTCACTCTCTTCTATGGTCTAGTCAAATAAAAAATTATAAGGCTTTCTTTGAATTGTTTTTTCTCATCCTTCATTTGTTTCAAAATTTTAAAATTTGTTCTATTCTAGGTTTGGATTTAGGAATACACTTTAACATTTATTTTTCTTGATACTTTAAGTTCGTGTTAATAAACTTTACAAATAATAGTAGTGATTATAAATGTTTTCATGAAAAAAAAATCAATAAGTGTTTTCAAAATATCTAGAGGTGTTTTCATAAAAAATGAAAAAAATTTTAAAATATTTATTCATGTTTTTAGAATATATATGGGTATTTTTATAAAAAATGATATAATTTTTAGAATATTCAAACAACATATTTGAATATAAAGTGCATTTCATGTAAAATTTTGACACCAAAGATATTTTTTTTCAAAGTATTCAAAAAGACATATTTGAATATAAAATGTGTTTCATGTAAAATTTTGACACCAAAAATATTTTTTTAAGAATATGCAAAAAGCATATTCGAATATAGCATACATTTCATGTAAAATGAAATATTTAAAAAGTATATTTGAATATAAGGTGCATTTCATGTAAAATGTTGACACCAAGATTTTTTTTTTTTTAGAATATGTAGAAAGTGTATTCAAATATAAGGTGCATTTCATAAAAAACTTTGACACCAAGAATTTTTTTTTCAGAATATGCAAAAAACATTTTTGAATATAAGGTGCATTTTATGTAAAATTTTGATACTAAGACTTTTTTTTTCCCAAAATATGCATAAGTGAGATTCAAATATACAAAAAAAAGTTACATTTTATTGAAAATTAATTGCATATCTTGGAATAAAGGTTGCATATTCTTCCAAAGGTATTCACAAGGAAAATTAACAAAGGATATTTAAATATGCATAAATAATATTGAATATATGAAAAAAAATTGTATTTCATTGAAAATCAGTCACATGTCATAAAAAAAAAGGTTGCACATGAAGGAAATTAATAAGGAATATTCAAATATACATAAGTGATGTTCAAATATATAAAGAAAATTATATTTTGTTAAAAATTAATTGAATGTTGTGAAAAAAATGTTGCATATACTTCCAAAGGTTAAAAAGTAAAATTAACAAAGAATATTCAAAGATACAAAAAAAAAATACATTTTAATGAAGTTCAGCTGCATATTGTAAAAGAAAGGCAGCATCTGCATATCATGGAAGATTATTTATATATCATAAGAGAAATATTACATATAATATATTGACATTAAATGACCTCGTTCTTTAGGGTTTACTAAATTGTCACCGAAAGACTTAATTAAAATATTAACACTAAAAAACCTTATTATATATTATCATTTAATTATTGACAGCCAAGGACTTGTGATGTATTAATAGCGAATGATGTTATATAATATATTGACAGCAAAAACTTTGTTCAATTTTTATTTGTTTATATCATTTAAAGTATTTATGTCGTTTAACCTTCATTAATTATTGAGAGTGAATGACCTTGTTTCCAAAATATTTTCAAATCCTTTTTAGCAATTAAATTTCTGGTCATGGCTTTTTTAGCAATTTTTCCAAATAAATAATATCTTTTGAAGTAATTTAACCTGATTTAAATTAGTCAAGTAAGTGTAACACTAATTTTCTTAAAAAAATAACACCATCAAGCAATATGTCTATAAAAATTATCACAGTTTATAAATTGGGAATAGTCATGAATATATTCCTTGCCCACTTTGATTAATATATTTTATCCAGTAAATAACAGAAAAATGAAAAAGAAAAAGGAAGATATTATGACAAATGAATTTCATAGTGACGTGGCTAATTTCAAGACTACACAGACAGCATGTAATATTATTCACTTCGCCATTAATCTGACTCGCCTCTCAATCTCACCACAAGAGTAAGGGGCCCCAATCTCTGTCTTCAGTGTCATGGCGTTTCAATTTTGTTCTGCCATGGCAGTTGGTGTCTTCCCCAACTTCGTCAAATTTCTGAATCCTCAGAGTCCCGCATTGAGGTTCTCATCGAATAGGAAATCTGTTTTGGCGCGAAGCTCCAACACCCAGGAGCTCTCTTCCGGTGCTTCTCTCTCCCTCAAAGAAAATAACTCCTTCTCAGGTCTCTTACTTTCCTTTATTCCTTTTGTCTTATTTTCATGGTGATTTTGGATAGATGTCTGTGAATTTCCAAATTTTTTGTTTTTGTTTCTTGGGGACTAATGTGCTGTAATTCCCTGCTGACCCAGAAAGGGGAATGATGCATTATTATGTGATACTCATTCAGTGGAAGCGATTTTCTTGTTGTTTTGATTCCTTTTGTATTCTAGAAGAATGAAGACTTTAGCCAGAATGTGTACCTATAGCTGTCCATCATCTCCCTTTAGCTTTTCATGGTTACAAGTGTATTGTCTTTGGAAGTTTTAACATTAATCTCTTTTAAGGGTATTCGTTGAAAATTCTCTCCATGTACATGAAGGGCAAGGCTTAGGTGCATGTGATAATCTGTTCATTACATTATTGTATCTGGTTATTTCTAAGGAACTTGATATTTTAAAGTATGAAGTTTCAACACTCTGCTATGTGTCGTATTTTAAAGTTTGGCAAAATGGGGAGAAATATAATTATTTTTGGCCAGCGATTAATTCTTATTTCAAGAGCAAACGTCAAAGTGTGAACTGCCACCTTTGCTGTTTTCGTTGGCTAAAGCTTCATTTTATTAATAATGGGAACGTGAAAATGGCATTTCTAACGTGAACTTGGGATGGATTTCAGGGAAGCCCGAAGCTGATGTTGTTGTCATTGGCAGTGGTATAGGTGGACTCAGCTGTGCATCACTTTTGGCTAGATACGGACAAGATGTGCTGGTGCTAGAAAGCCATGACCTACCTGGTGGTGCTGCCCATTCTTTCGATATCAAAGGGTATAAGTTTGATTCTGGGCCATCTCTATTCTCTGGGTTGCAATCAAGGGGTCCTCAGGCGAATCCTCTTGCTCAGGTAATTCAATTTTTGTTGCCCCACCCCACCCCATCTTCTTTAAGATTGATGACTGACAACAATACATCTCCAAATTTTCACCTTAATGGTATTTTACTGCATCTGTATTGGTAATTATCCTAGGCTTGAAACATTGATTGGACTTAAAGGTTGTGCTCAATTTCAAGCACCTAAGTTTGAGGTCCCTTCTCTTTATGATTAGGTTCTGGATGCATTGGGTGAGTCTCTTCCATGTGCCACTTATGATTCATGGATGGTTTACATCCCTGAAGGTGAATTCCTGTCACGCATAGGACCTACAGAATTTTTCAAGGTGAATTTTTAATGGTATATGTTTTTCTGCCACTAGTAACCTGTGTTTTTATACGTTCAATGCATGCTTGATTCCTTTTTAGTGTTCTCTTTTCTTCGGTGAAAAAAATATAAAATCTTATTATGCATAACTTTCATCCTTTTGGGCTTGGTTCATATTTTAAATTGGTGGATCTTATACTTCTTGGTATTACTTGTTGAGAATTTACTCTTGTGCCATACCTACCAAGTGAAGCATTTCAAATCTATCAATATTTTTGTTATGTTATACAGAGTAATATAATCATAATTTGGTTATTTATTAATCTTTTCCTTGCCGTTTTTGGTGGTTTATCATAAGTTTTTATGGGCAAACGTAATTTTTATGCATTGTGTGGTTATCTTTCAGGACCTTGAGAGGTATGCAAGTCCCAATGCTGTGAAAGAATGGAAGAAACTTCTTGTTAGTTCTGCTAGTACTCTTCCTACTTCTATGAAGATATCTATTCAAAAGATGAGAAGCTTGAAATCTGTTTTGCTTCATCTCATATGTCAAAATGTAAATATCTTTGACAGGATGCTATACTTCCATTGTCTGCAGCTGCAATGGCTCTTCCTCCTCTATCTATTCGAGGAGATTTGGGTGTTCTTTCCACTGCAGGAGCTAGATATGCTCCTTCTCTCTTAAAATCTATTATTCAGATGGGACCTCAAGGTGCTATTGGTGCAATGAAACTTCTTAGACCATTCTCAGAAATAATTGATTCATTAGAGCTGAAAGACACTTTCATAAGGAACTGGGTTGATCTCTTGTCATTCTTGCTAGCTGGGGTGAAATCTAATGGTATACTCTCAGCAGAGATGGTAACTAAATATAAAATTGCTGAATATCATTTATCTGAAACAACCATTGTAGCTCATGAACATGCTTCTGGTTATATAGTTAAATATGGAAGATATAATGATTTGTTTACGAGCCTCCACTTAATAGCTCAAGCTTTTAACTTGAAGCAGTCTTTAACATGAAATCAAGCCCTCATCATTATGTGATCAAGAATTCCATCATGTCACCCCTCATTCCTTTAATTAAAGTTTAGTTCGTGCACAAGTTATGGTGGGCCTATACTTTGCCCACACATCAAGCCTAAAGTTCTTTGATGTGATATTTAGAGATTACAATAAAACTATCCGTGAACTCACAATTAACAACTTTTGAGTTTTGAGATGAAGTGATCCTTGACAGGATGCACATAGTTGAAGTTGTGCGCATCCTTTAATTATTGAAGTATATATGTTTACTTAGCTTCATAGCATTTGCCTCAGGATTTGTTACTAATGTCCGAACAATTTCTTTCTTTGATTTTCCAGATTTACATGTTCGCAGAATGGTACAAACCAGGATGTTGTCTTGAATATCCAATTGATGGAAGTGCTGCTATTGTAGATGCCCTTGTACGAGGACTTAAGAAGTTTGGTGGAAGGCTTTCTCTTGAAAGTCATGTGGAAAATATTGTAGTTGAGAAGGACAGAGCCATTGGAGTCAAGCTGAGAAGTGGTCAGGTAAGTATGTTTTGGAAGGAAAAAAACATAAAGTAGGGGGGTTAAATCAACTTTCATTTTTTGACATCTATATTTTAGTCTTTATTGATGTGGATATGTGTATTCTACAGTTCATACGTGCTAGAAAGGCTGTGGTCAGCAATGCATCAATGTGGGACACTTTAAAATTGCTGCCTAAGGAAGTTGTTCCTAAGTCATACTCTGACAGGATTAACTCAACTCCTCAATGTGAATCATTCATGCATCTCCATTTAGGATTTGATGCCGAGGTTTGTCATTTTAGAAACTATTATCATAAACTGATTCTTTTATTTTGGGAATAAGCAAATATAATAGAGGAGGGTCCATATGTGCTTAGTGTTTTTATGTGTCTAGTTCGAGGACCATGTGCCTTGTTAATAGTTCTGAAAACTTTAGTTCACTGTAGCTTTTCTTCTCTAGTATATTGGTGTATCTTCACTTCTGTTACACCATAAAGTATTCATATCATATCTTGAAGCTTATAAATCAGCGGTATTGCTTGTGCTAGTTGCAAACTTGCTACTTCAATTTGAAAGCCTAGTTTACTTTTCGTTTCCTTTTTTTCACTATTGAAGCTTTTAAACAAATGGGATAGCATTGTTATGATGTCCTACTGACCAGGGTATACGTAAGGATCTGGGAATTCATCACATAGTTGTAAATGAATGGGAAAGAGGAGTTGATGCTGATCAGAATGTTGTGTTGATCTCGGTACCTAGTGTGCTGAGTCCTAATCTGGCGCCACCAGGGAAACATGTATTGCATGCTTATATGCCTGGAACTGAACCGTTTGCTTTGTGGGAAGGGCTTGATCGCAGGAGTGCTGAATACAGAGATCTCAAAGCTGCAAGGTCAGAGGTATGTGAATATACCTAGTGCCAGTTTGGCCATGAAGAGAAAAGGCTTCATTTTAAGGGGGAAGTGCAGCTTCTTTAATTTTTTTTTAAGAAAAACAAAACAGAGAATCATTTTTAAATGGTAGCACAATTTAAAGAAGAAGCAGGATTAGTAGCATAAATTAATATTTTTAGGTAAAAAATCCTCAAACTGAAATTATAAAATCTGAACATTAATTTACTAAAAACACTTTTTGAAAATTTTAATCAAATGATAAAAAATACTTGAATTTGACTCAATAATATTGGATATTAGATAATTGTATTAAAAAAAATTGTAGTTGCAAAAATGTTTCGCCATGATTAAACAAACCCTTAACAACATGATATTGGCATTCAAGGCTTCAAGCACCTCCTAGATAAACTCTTCTCATTGCTAGTTGAAAATGAGTATACTTAATTTTGGTCATTGATATTGATTAGATATTGACTAGCTTTAGTTATTAAGACTAAGCAGATTGCCAAAACCACGCAGAGCTAAAGAAATACTGAGACCTGTGAAGCTAGGTAACGTGAAACGTGATATGTCTCTATGTGTTTTGCATCGTGAAATCTGGGAAGATTTTCTAGCTTCAAACTTTGTAACTAACTGATGTGAATTCACTAGGCGACTTGCCCTGCTGCCCTAGGAATCCAGAAAATATTATTGGAAGCCAAATCCATGGAATCTAGAACAAGCAATTCAAAAAATTAGAACCCTAAGGGAACTTGTTCTAGGACCCCTAATTATAAGAATGGCACCCATAAGAGGAGATCAATCTCTTGATAAAATGCCTTTTATTCAACCATAAACACAATTCCATAAGTATCTTGCAATGTGTGCCTTTAAATGGGCAAAGGAATCAATTTTCATTTAACTCTCCCTTTCTTTCTAAAATAGTTTACAATATGTGCCTTTAAATGTGTAAAGAATAATCCTAACCTAAGGAAGACTCTTTGAAAACCCTAATTGAGCTAGTTAAGCCCACAAGGCCCACTTAATGGACATCCAACTGAAAAAAGCGAAAATTCATGATAAAATAATTTCCATGAACTAGATCTAGATTCTCTGCATTCAACAGTTATGTAAGGTTTGTATTTGTGGTATTCAGACAAGTAGAAGAAATAGAAATGGGTGAAACGAGAGGAAGTAGGTCCCATACATCCATTTCTTCTTTATCACTCTCTTATATTTACTACTACAAAATATCTTAATCCCCCATGAGCTAGCCTAGACCTAGACCACCTATAATCATCTTCAATTAACCCTGCTTTTATTTGTTTCCATAACTTGATCTTGATTCTAGTGATCTAAAAAAATATCTGCTCTGGATTTTATTTTTCTTATACTTTCAAGCTGTTTTTTTAACTAGCTTGATTCATTCTTATCTGCCAGGTAATGTGGAGAGCTGTGGAACGCGCTCTTGGTCCGGGTTTTAGGCGGGACAAGTGTGAAGTAAAGTTGGTGGGAAGTCCTCTAACACATCGAAGGTTTCTTAGGAGGAACAGAGGGACATATGGACCAGCTATAGAAGCTGGTAAAGGTACCTTTCCTGGACATTCAACCCCTATACCACAGCTTTATTGTTGTGGAGACTCCACCTTTCCTGGCATTGGAGTCCCGGCAGTTGCTGCTAGTGGTGCCATTGTCGCAAATTCGTTGGTCTCGGTGTCTCAACATTCAGAGTTGCTTGATGCAATTGGAATATGAAATCATCTTTGAGCAAAGTTTCAACTCCTTAAGCATTACTTCATCTCAAAATGTTGTATAGGCCAGCAATCATTTGCTCTTACAATCTATCAATGAAGTTTTTTTATTGTGCCATCATTTTCCCTTCTTTTTTCACATGTTGTACTATTGATGTATTTATGTACACCCTATGGGTGCTGCTGTACATTCCTAATTGGCTAAGCTGTCTATAGGAAAGGCCAAAAAGAAAGTTGTTCTCGACTTCTTGCACTGCTGATCAACTCATCCTCTGAAAAACTATGGAAAATTGGTGGCCATTAGTAAGTTATGACTTGATGTATAAACTTAGATGTTTTGGGGACTAAACCTCTCGATTAAAAAAATATATTCATGTCATTGAGTACATAAGCATAAAAAGGGAATGATGATTGTAACTAGAAAATAATAAACAGTATATTTATATTTGCAACGGAAAAAAATAATTTCCACCGACAAAAAATACCAAACAAGAGGCTAAGTTTTCCTTGTGCTGATATCACATCTAATTAGGAGCGTTGGTTGGTTTGGTTGGTTATTGTACCTCAAACAAAATCAAAATGAACCAATGTTCTTTCTAACAAATCTGGACCTACTCACATTGGGACTCAAAACTCAATCAAATCAAGCCATTACTGAAAAACTTGGACCTACCAACTCTCAACTCATATTTTGTAAGTGAATCAAATCAAAACCAAAAGGGTCATCTTGATCTTTTTCAAAAGTAAAATGAGGTGAATCATATGCATGTGAGAGGTGGAATAGGAAGAATAATGAATTGAATGTGTCTGTCTCTATCATTCAAGTTTGCCCCTTTTTTTCCTCTCTTTAGTATTGTGTAGTTGATGTTAAAACAGTACTTTAGTAGTTATATGGTCAGATCACAGGGACCTTTTCTTTGTCCATGCGCGCACATGCATGTCCCCACTCTTTCAAAAATTGAAGACACAGCTCGTACTTGTGGACATCATCATTCAATGGAAAAGTAATTCATGTTAACCTAGTCAAATTGTGTTGGTGAAGTTTTATATATATTTTACGAGTTTTTTCTAACTTCAATAGACATTGTGCTCTTTATTTTCATAATATACAATTTAGTTTAATTTTAAAATTTTGAATTTAAATTCTTTTTGATATAAAAAAAAAAGAGTGCTCTAGATTATAAGGCAGAGAAAGTTTTCCTTTAAGCTATGACATATGTGAAATTTTTTATTTGAAATAATTTTTTCATTCATAAATTTTAAAATTTTGATTTTATTTAGGATAATTGAGTTCATTTCACTTGGTTCATATATCATTGGTAAATACATATAATTAAATCTAGATTCAAGTTTGCTAAGTGCCCCAAATCCTCTCACCCAGTGAGTGTCTCACATGACACTATAAAAATCATTATGCAATCAAATAGTTGTTGGAGATGTTGACATAAAATACAGGGAGAACACAAAATCATAATCTACCTTTTGATATACCATATGCCTTGATCCATGTTCATATAATTGTAGGGAAACAATTGAAATACATTCTCTCATATAATTCCATTTAACTAACCTTTTAATTTATTTTAAGTCAAGTGTAAATTTTCAAGTGCCAATGAATCATATGGTTGTAGCGTGGCCGAGTGAGAGATTTTGGGACATTCTTAGAATCTAGATCCAATCTATAATAAGTTTAAAAGATCCATATAATTTATGCCTGGTAACATCTTCACTAACTTATTTTCATTTAAAGAAGTTAATCATTCGTGCAATATAACATTGTCATTTTACTCTTAATAAAGTAATAGAAAAAAAATAAGGACATCATTTCTATTTAATATTTATAGATGTAATAGTAAAAGGAGTTAAATTACTTCAAGTTTCAACCTGACAATTTGACTTTGTTCTTAATCTAGTGGGCTTAGCGTTTGGATTTAATTTTAATTTATTATATTATTGTGGACAAATAATAGTAATCTCACTCCCCTAATTACTTTTGGTCTCGAGAAGCACACCCTACTTCTTCAAGCGTATTTCATTTCCTTTGCTTTATGTCATGAAGAGACAAAATACACTTGGGGTACTATTTTCAATTTCAATTGAGCTTGTAATTAATTTTAATTTTAATTTTCTTTTGTTCTAATTTTTAAATTTATATTGTGAGGTCAAAGAGAGAATGATTCTACTTGAGAAAAAAATAATGGAATTTTTAATAAAACCTGATCTTTTGTTTGTTTTTACATGATTGTGCTTTGTGTGGCCAATGAGCCATGTGGCTTGCTATAGTGTTGATTATTAAATTATTTTAAAAATAAAAGCATAACAAATAAAAAATTCAAAGACTCAATCATGTAATCTTGACTCATAAAAGACAAATAGATACGAAAACTTTCAGCAGACTTTGGGCCACTAATAAACAATTTTATCAAAATTGAAAAAAAAAAAATCCACTAACCTAAAGCTATTTTACTCTTAAAATTTTTTTTCCCATGTATATTATCTTTGATATCATTGTCTCACGTTCTTTTCTTGTAAAGCCGTGGAAGTAATGAAATTGATAATAAATGGGAGTTTATCAACTTCGATCATTGCATGCAATTGTATTATTTATATTAAAGGTTAACATGTTATATATTATATTTTAAATATAGTTGTTAAACTCTTGAGTTCACTCTTTAAATTTAATGTTTTTATATTTTTAATTTATAAAATTGTGTTAATTCACTCATAAATTTGAACTTGAAACAAGTTTTGTTAAACTCATGAGTTTATTGCCGAATTTCCATTTTTATGTTTTTAGCTTATAAAATCATGTCAACTAACTCATAAACTCATATTAGATGTAAGCTTATTAAGCTCATTCTTTTTTTTTTTAAGTTGAATAAGTTAAGTATACAAAAATTTAGTTCATAAAAGTTATAGAATCAGGTTCAAAGAAAAAACAACTTAAAAGATAAAAACTAATATTAATAAAAAACATAAAATATTAAAATAAGTTTCTCTATTTTAAATTTTTTATGTTTTGTATAATAATTTATCAACGTAGATATATTTAATTTTAATAATTTATATTTTAAATATATTTAAATTAAATTATGGTAATATTTAATACTCTAATTATTTGATAATAAATTTTTGATTATTATTTATTAATAGAGGTAAATTTCACAAATTTATAATTTAAGTTTATATTTTTATCATAAATTTATTTAAATCCGTGAGTTTAACACTGTTGATTTTGAGAATTAAGTTGGACCAAATTGGTTGATGAGAATGGAAACTAATCTCAAGTTCAATTTGACCACGAAGCAATCTAAAATCAGTTTCGAATCAGTCAAACTAGTTATTGAACCAGTTACATTTATTTTTGTTCATTTTTAAATTTTTAATCAAAATTTCTAAAACTATTATATATATTGAACAAGCATTGAAAATAAAAAATGATCAAATATGCAAGATACGCGCGCGCGTTTAAAGTTATGAATTGTAAAATCAGTATAATATTTTGAATGAAGCCAGTGGAATATTGATGAATATTAACTTTTTCATAAAATCAGTATATATACTTTTTTAAAATTAGTTATACAAAATTGTTTTGCAATGCAATAATAAAAGATATTATGTTGTTTATGACAAAAAGGATCCTTTCTTTATTTTTTTTAATCTAGTTATCATATACTCATCATGATTTTTATTACAAGACACCTTTCAGAAAAAAAATTAATGGTTCTTTATGTAGGATATCTGATGAGGTATTAGCCAATTTATTTTTTTTAATGTTATTCTCATTTAAATTCATTAATTGTAATAGAAAATGTAATGTAAATTTAAAAATTTTTATTTAAATATGAATAAAATAGGAAATTTATTATTTTTTTTGGACAAAGTTAATGTCTTAATGATTTAACCATCTTTCCTTAATTTCAATAAAATAGTTGGAGGTGTCTCATAATAAAAATCGAAAGGAGTATTATAATTTAGTTTTTTACAAGTCATAACGTGATCAATTAAAACTTAAATCATTATTAAGAGATGTGTTTATAATTAATATCTAATCATACGTCAAACACTTTTACTTTAACTTTGCACAATAAAAAAAAAATGCTTTAGGTACATTTATAAATAGTACAAAGGAAGGATTTCAACTAAGGACTAGAAATACAATTTAACTACTAATGGGCCCAAAAAAATTTAAAATTGTAATTTAGTCCAAGAAGACTAAAGTAAAAATAATTTTAATGGTAAAAAAATAAAAGTACCCTTTACTTATTACATAGAATCATTAATTATTAATTTTATTGCTTCACTTGTTAATTTTATAAATATAAGTTGTAAATTACATCAATTTCTCAAATAAGTAGCAACATTAGTTGTTAATTTGCTAACTTTACTTGTTAATTTAATTAGTAAATTAACAAATAAAATTACTAATTTAATAATTGATGTTGCTACTTGTAATTGAGCAACTAATGCCAAGTCTTGTATAATTATTAATATATCAATTCATGTAATTTACAACTCATATTGATAAATTAATAAGTGAAGTAAGAAAATTAACAATTAATGATTCTGCATGACAAGGAAAGGGTACTTTGATCTTTTTATTATTGAAATTATTTTTATTTTACTCCCCCCGAATTGAATTGACTTTCAAATTTTTTAAGACCTATTAGTAATTAAATTACATCTTGATCCTAGTTAAAATTTTTCCATAATTTTTTATTACACATTGTTATATAAGTAGGAGCAGAGTCAAGATTTAAAAATAAAGAAGGCCAAGATTATAAAATGTATATATTATAAATTTTTATAAATTTTAGGGAGCCCAAAGTATATAATACTTACTCCCTTTATTAAAAAATGTAAAATATTTTTTGAGGAGCTGGATATTAAAAAATATAAAAATTTTTAATCTTTTAAGATGTAATCATTGTCTTTTTTTTAAAAGTATTCCTATTGATAATAACTTTATATTTATTGTAAGGTGTTTAATAAGAATAAATATAAAAATATAGGATTAGTAAAAAATAAATAATTATTTTATTGGAGTGAAATTTAAATAAAAATATCATATTTTTTAATAAAAAATATATAATATAAAAAAATTTAAAAAAATTAGGGAGGCCACGGCGCTCTTGCTTGCCTGCCTCTCCTCCTTCCACTTAATATAAATATTATTTTTATTGATGATAATTTTATTGACACGCGTAAGTTATTTTATACCAGAAGTGTTGTCCGATTGTATTATTTTACTGGTGCAAGGCGGGGGACTCCTGTCTTGAAATAAATTAGCTCTAGTGTTCGTACCAAAATCTTAATAATAATAATAATAATAATAATACAGTGTCCTGTGTCCACATGCTCCAATACGTGTAGTTGGTATGAGAGAATCGAAGACGGAATGGATTGTATCAGAACGATAATCATAAAAGAAACACAACAGAAAAAGCTCACAGGGAAACTGTTCGTAGAGAAACAGGGTGTCGCTCCCAAAAGCTCTGGCCTAGGAACAAAAAAAATTGTAAAGAAAAATCTAACGGTTCATAGGATCGCGAGCAAGCAGGTCACTCTCTTCGATCGGCTCTCTGTTTTTGTTTCAAGGCAAAAAAAGATATTCATATTTTGGAAACTGGAGCTTTGTAAAATGCAAGAGCGTGGTTCGATATTGATCAGGAAAGCTTGCAGGTGAGTTGTGCTTCCTTAGATAGATATTATTTGTGAATTTTTGGAAATTTGGGTTTTTCTTGATTGAATTTAGTCTAATCTATGCTTGATGATTGATTGTAAGTGGGGTTGATTTGAGGTTTGAATGTTTAAAAGGTTAGATCTGATAAATCTCGAAAAAGCTGCTCTTTTGAAATTTATTTAATATTCCTTTATTGCATGCTTTTGTGTTTTTATATCAACTTTTCGGGGCGTTTTCCCTTGTATTTTAAACTTTCATGGACATCACAGTTTGTGTTTTCACCTCGTCATTTTGAGTGGCTTATTAATAAATTTTTGTAGGTTGGCAGTGTCTTGGTGGAATTTGGTAGCACCGGAGCAGAATATTCGGAAAGTAGCAAATAGTGACATTTGGAATAGTTGCGTAAGTCAGCCATGGCGTCTGCAAGCCTTGGAAATGGAGGGGTCGGCAGTTCCAGGTCTCTAATGGTTTCAGAGAGTCATCTAGTTCGGTGATTGGCTTGGGAGAGAGATGCTGAGATGAGGTGAGGGACAAGGTGGACCAGGATGAGGACAGAGTGATAGCTTTCAACTTGGCTCTTATTCAATTTTTTGTTCTTCTTCAAATTTCTATCAAGTATCTCAACTCAAAAAATGAGTTTGGGTCCCCCTCCCAAATGGCTATTTGATATTGTGTGATTGATCTCTTGCTGGTTAAAAAAATTAGGGAGGCCACGGCGCTCTTGCTTGCCTGCCTCTCCTCTTCCACTTAATATAAATATTATTTTTATTGATGATAATTTATTTGACACGCGTAAGTTTATTTTATACCAGAAGTGTTGTCCGATTGTATTATTTTAACTGGTGCAAGGCGGGGGACTCCTGTCTTGAAATAAATTAGCTCTAGTGTTCGTACCAAACTTCTTAATAATAATAAATAATAATAATAATAATAATACAGTGTCCTGTGTCCACATGTCCAATACGTGTAGTTGGTATGAGAGAATCGAAGACGGAATGGATATGTATCAGAACGATAATCATAAAAGAAACACAAACAGAAAGCTCACGGGAAACTGTTCGTAGAGAAACAGGTTGTCGCTCCCAAAAGCTCTGGCCTAGGAACAAAAAAAATTGTAAAGAAATATCTAACGGTTCATAGGATCGCGAGCAAGCAGTTTCACTCTCTTCGATCGGCTCTCTGTTTTTGTTTCAGGCACAAAAAAGATATTCATATTTTGGAAACTGGAAGCTTTGGTAAAATGCAAGAGCGGTGGTTCGATATTGAATCAGGAAAGCTTGCAGGTGAGTTTGTGCTTCCTTAGAATAGATATTATTTGTGAATTTTTTGAATTTTGGGTTTCCTTGATTGAATTTAGTCTAATCTATGCTTTGATTGATGTTAAGTGGGGTTGATTTGAGGTTTGAATGTTTAAAAGGTTAGATCTGATAATCTCGAAAAAAGCTGCTCTTTTTTGAAATTTTATTTAATATTCCTTTATTGCTGCTTTTGTGTTTTTATATCAACTTTTTCGGGGCGTTTTTTCCCTTGTATTTTAAACTTTCATGGACATCACAGTTTGTTTTTCACCTCGTCATTTGAGTGGCTTATTAATAAATTTTTGTAGGTTGGCAGTGTGTCTTGGTGGAATTTGGTAGCACCGGAGCAGAATATTCGGAAGTAGCAAATAGTGACATTTGGAATAGTTGCGTAAGTCAGCCATGGCGTCTGCAAGCCTTGGAAATGGAGGGGTCGGCAGTTCCAGGTCTGCTAAGGTTTCAGAGAGTCATCTAGTTCGGTGGATTGGGCTTGGGAGAGAGATGCTTGAGATGAGGTTGAGGGACAAGGTGGACCATGATGAGGACAGAGTGAGTAGCTTTCAACTTGGCTCTTATTCAATTTTTGTTTCTTCAAATTTTCTATCAAGTATCTCAACTCAAAAATGAGTTTGGGTCCCCTCCCAAATGGCTATTTGATATTGTGTGATTGATCTCTTGCTGGCATTAGAGAGGTTTTTCTAGTCATGTACAGTGAGGACACCTGATTCGAAAGCACACTAAAGTTGAAATTCACTGCCTTTTATTTAAACTTCAATTTTTTGAGCAGCTCATGTTTTTTGCTTCACTTTCGAGCTGTAACTATTTTCTGTTTTTGTTGCAGGATAGTGAGCCTGACGTAATTGATGGTGTGGGTGCTGAAACAGGACAAGTGATTAGAACCAGCGTTGGTGGTCGAAATGGCCAATCCAAGCAGGTAAAAAGAGGGGGGGGGGGAGAAGGAGAAGGAGAAGCCTTTTTGGTTCTTTGGTTACTGGAAACTCTTTGCGGTTATGCAAATCAGTTCAACCCATAATAACTTCCCTAAAATTGTTTTGTTTAAGTTCACAGAATGTCAATTATATTCCGGAGCACGTGATTGGAACAGGCTCTTTTGGTGTTGTTTTCCAAGTGAGGCAGAGCACATGGTTTTCCCTCCCTCAGTATTTTTGAAAATGCATGATTTTAATTTACCATGTTCTGATTTTGCTTTTTTCTTTGTAATAATGCTTCTATCAGGCAAAATGCAGAGAAACTGGAGAGATTGTGGCCATTAAAAAGGTCTTCAGGACAAGCGCTACAAAAATAGGGAGTTGCAGATTATGCAAATGCTTGATCATCCAAATGGGTTGTTGCCCTCAAGCATTATTTCTTTTCAACGACTGACAAGAAGAGCTTTACTTGAATCTTGTTCTTGAATATGTTCCTGACTGTAAATCGTATTGCAAGGAATTATAGCAGGATGAACCAGAGAATGCCTTTAATACATGTTAAGCTTTACACTTACCAGGTATGTAGGCTTTAGCTTTTTATAGAGGTAAGTCAGGAAAGACACTACCGCTCCCCAAAGTATCTAGTTGCAAACGCCCTATAAGAGTATATTGTTGCAATATATATAATCAGTCCCTTAAAGGCATCTAATATCTTCTGAGCCCTATCTTTTTATTTATCATCGTGTTTCTTAGCCGTAGATGGCCTCATTTGAACAACTCTCATGACATTTTTTATAGGAGAATCCGTATAGTGATAATTGATGTCAGTGGAAGGATGTAGAATTTTTTTTTTCTTTTTGGTTTTAAGAGAGAGAGAGAGAGAGAGAGAGAGAGGTTTATGAAAAATGGAAAAATATAGTTGAAGATGCAGTTGTTTGCATTTGGAAAATATTTTCACAGAGCGGAATCAAAAATTTAATAATCAATAATGTATTCTGCACAGTTTCAAATCTAGTTATTTTTTTTCTTGCTTATTCATGATATGTTTTTCCCGAACTTGGCTGCAGATTTGCAGGCACTTGCATATATACATAATGCATTGGAATTTGCCATCGTGACATCAAACCCTCAGAATCTACTTGTGAGACATCCATTTGAATCTTTGTCATTTATGTTGAAATGTTTTGGCTTTACTGCATCCTCATATATGTGCAGGAACTAATTGATTTCTTTTGTCTTTAAAGATTTTTGCAATTAGATTTCATCATTTGGTGATGTCTTTGAACTTTTTTCTGAAGTGTATCTTATCTTATAATGAATGGTTTCATAGATCCGGGTTTACATTTTATAGCCATTTTGATTACCATTTCACATTTTTATGAGCACCGCTAATCTTGTTTCACATTTTTCAGATTTTAAGTTATGGAGGCTGGTGTTGTTTGAATTTTCTACATTTGCCTTTAACTCTTCCTGCTCTGGCAGTTTTGTTTTAGGGTCCTTCTTATTGAGACTGATACATGGGATTTTCCTTTAAACTTGTACCATATTTAGGAAAGTATTGGGTTCTTAAAGCAGTCATTCTGAGGATTGCTCATTGTCAATCCCTTTAACAACTGAATTTAGTGGGGCTAATGGCTGAGGGATGTCTCTATTTTTTTTCTGTTTGTATCTCTGCCATGCTAATATAAGTGATTGAAGGAGAGGAACAGTGCTAAGAATGTCCTGGGCATTACCACTATACAACTCTGCTCTGTTGAATTTATGGTATTTCTGATGTAATTAAATATGCCGTGTTCTTCCATCACCCACATGTTAGAACCTAGTAGAAAATTTATTCCTCTGTTGCTTTGTTAGTGATTGGAGGAGAGGATAAGATGGAGCTTTACTTAAAAGGGGTATCCTTTTGGTATGTTGTTTAGGAGCCTTCTCCTCATTGTGTTCTTGAAATGATTGTGAATTTATGTTGTGTCATCTAGAGAAAAGATAGTTGGAATTGTGCATATATGCAACTTTTAATGCTTGTGCTTGCAGCATCCCCCCCCCCCTCACGAACTCCTAATCAAATGCATGTCACTCATATCAGGTGAATCCTCATACACATCAGCTGAAAAATTTGTGATTTTGGAAGTGCAAAAGTGCTGGTAAGATATTAAGCCTGCCTGTTGATGGATGATGGAAGTTTTTGTTTTCTCAGCTTAAATTTTATCCATATTTTTTTTTTCATCAGGTGAAAGGAGAACCAAATGTTTCTTATATCTGTTCAAGATATTATCGTGCTCCGGAACTTATTTTTAATTTGATAAGGACTATTCGAAAATAATTTGGAAGTAAAATTGGGAGATCAATTATACCTCAAGTGGAAAAATTTTAGATATTTGGGGAGCCATTATCCAAAATGATGGCGAAATCAGTGGAGATATTTCACATAGAATTCAAGCTGGGTGGTTTAATTGGAGAAAAGCTAAAGGAGTTATTTGTGACGTAAGGTGCCTAATAAACTTAAAGGAAATTTTTACCGTACTGCTATCAGACCGGCAATGTTATATAGTAGTGAATGCTGGGCTCTAACGGGACAGCAAGAGCATAAAGTTGGAGTAGCAGAGATGAGAATGTTACGATGGATGTGCGGACATACACGTAAAGATAAAATGCGAAATGAGCACATACGTGAAAAGTGAGGGTGGCACCTATTGAGGAAAAATGGTAAAAATCGGTTGAGATGGTTTGGGCATGTACAAAGAAGACCAAGGAGGCACCAGTGAGAAGAGTGGAACATATAACTTAGTCCGATTAAGGAGGTAAGGAAGGCCTAAGAGAACACTCTTGGAAGTTGTTGAACTGATCTCTAATTAATAATATTTCTAAAAGCTTAATAAATGATAGAGCACAATGGCGTCTTGCAATCCTGTAGCCGACCCCACCTAGTGGGATAAAGGCTTGTTGTTGTTGTTGTATCTCGTGCCATGCTAATATAAGTGATTGAAGGAGAGGAACAGTGCTAAGAATGTCCTGGGCATTACCACTATACAACTCTGCTCTGTTGAATTTATGGTATTTCTGATGTAATTAAATATGCCGTGTTCTTCCATCACCCACATGTTAGAACCTAGTAGAAAATTTATTCCTCTGTTGCTTTGTTAGTGATTGGAGGAGAGGATAAGATGGAGCTTTACTTAAAAGGGGTATCCTTTTGGTATGTTGTTTAGGAGCCTTCTCCTCATTGTGTTCTTGAAATGATTGTGAATTTATGTTGTGTCATCTAGAGAAAAGATAGTTGGAATTGTGCATATATGCAACTTTTAATGCTTGTGCTTGCAGCATCCCCCCCCCCCTCACGAACTCCTAATCAAATGCTGTCACTCATATCAGGTGAATCCTCATACACATCAGCTGAAAATTTGTGATTTTGGAAGTGCAAAAGTGCTGGTAAGATATTAAGCCTGCCTGTTGATGGATGATGGAAGTTTTTGTTTTCTCAGCTTAAATTTTATCCATATTTTTTTTTTCATCAGGTGAAAGGAGAACCAAATGTTTCTTATATCTGTTCAAGATATTATCGTGCTCCGGAACTTATTTTTGGTGCCACTGAGTATACAACTGCTATAGATATATGGTCAACTGGATGTGTAATGGCTGAATTACTTCTTGGACAGGTAACTTGATAAGCAAATGAAAATGTGTGTGTGTGTGTGTGTATTTCCATTTGATCTTTTGGCCTTGTCCTTTTCCCTAAAATTCAAATTGTTTTCCAGCCTTTGTTTCCTGGAGAAAGTGGAGTTGACCAACTTGTTGAAATCATCAAGGTGAGGGTTATTCTTTCTTTAATTAACCATATGAAAGAGATGGATTTGACCATCCTGTAAATGTGTAATATTTGAATCAATAAAATTTTAATTATCTATATCTTAGACTCTTAAGTATAGTAAATTTAGTTTGAGATATCAGGAGGTTCTAGGGATCTTGATGTTTTCTCTACATGAAAGTTGGAAAGGAGAATTTTGTCTTGTTTGCTTTTAATTTATTTCCAATGTTGTATCTGAAGAGGCATTTGGGTTCTTGGTTTGTTATTGTTCTTCTGGTATTAGCGATTATGAAGTTCACCATAGCTCAAAGTTGCCCCTAAAAATGATAATTTAACTGGATAATTCCTTTCAGGTTTTGGGAACTCCAACCAGGGAAGAGATAAAGTGCATGAACCCAAATTATACTGAATTTAAGTTTCCGCAGATTAAACCTCATCCATGGCACAAGGTATTATCTCCCTCTTCTTCCCCGTTTTTTTTTTTCTACATCCTATAATTTTGTTTTCTGGCCAGTACATCCTATAATTTACTCTCTGCATTGAATATTCAATATTTAAATAAAAACTCCACGTGTTAATTCTTTGCCTAGATGAGCTGAATATTATCTGAGCTTGTACTTTGTAGCTTTTTAGAATACTTATTTTTTGGTGTGTTTCATTTGATGGCATCATGCTTGCTTTTCCTGTTAAATGATGCATGCTTGAAGAGGATTAAGCTAATATGGCTAAGCTATAATGGCATCTCATATTGGGGAACAAGGTCAGTAAACAGGATCAAGGAGTAAGCTGATATCCTTGTTGGGTATGCGTTGTCTTCCAAACAGCAGATTTACATGATTGGCATGGGATTGAATTAGTATTGAATCTTTATCAAAGTGGGCTCATAACCAGATTAGTATAGATATTGTCTTAAAGACACTTCCCACTCCAAATATGTAAAAATGGAACACCGAACACTTTGTGTTTAGTTGATAGACGTGTTAGAGGTTGCTTTGTTGTAAAGTGATTGCAGTTGCACAATGGTTGTGTCAATATTGTCGTCAATTACTCTCTTTGATGTATATACATTACAATCTATCTTTATTGAGCGTGTGCAAGTCTTCCCCAACATTTTATGCATGTCTTAATATACATTGCTTTAAAGGGGAGTCGTCTGGATGAGGAATTTACTCTGATATCTTCCTAACTTGACAGGTCTTTCAGAAGCGGTTACCCCCTGAAGCAGTGGACCTTGTGTGTAGGTTCTTCCAGTATTCTCCCAATTTGCGGTGCACTGCTGTAAGTTTTGCCTTTCCATTTTGTTATCCTCTTCTCTGCTGTGGCCCTGGAACTAGAATATTATCATTATAGTTGATGCTCAACATTGTTGTATTGTATTGCAGTTGGAAGCTTGCATTCATCCTTTCTTTGATGAATTGAGGGACCCAAATACCCGCCTTCCTAATGGCCGTCCACTTCCTCCTCTTTTCAATTTTAAAGCTGCAGGTAAGCCCAAACACTTCCTGATTGATCATCACAGTCTGATATTGAACTTGTAGTTCTTGGAAAGAATTATGCAGAATGACAATGTTAAAAGTTGCTTGCACCATTCACACGAGTTGTCAATAGACTATGATCCGATAAATAGGAAAGAGGAAAGTAAAAGGAAAAGGTTCCTATCGCAAAGTTTTATAAATTTTATAAATTAACTTTATAAACGAAATATAAACAAAATATAATCTCAACAGAACAGAAACTCTAGAACATAACAGGTTTGCCAATCTTTCGAGAGGATTGGCTCTCTCCCTCCAGAGCTTAAGCTTGACTCAAAGTTCTCTCTCCGAGTCCCTTCATCGTTCCCGACTCCTCTCTTTCTATGCCCCCGCTCCACTTTCTGAATGCTTCTCTTGCTTTTGTTTTCATCATGACTGCCTAGTTTTACCTCAACTGGTTCTGACCCTTTGTATTTTCTTCTAAACCAGTAGTCCCATATTTTCTGCCCTTTTGCCATTCTTTTTTATGTCTCCTTCTCTGAGCTTTGACAGTGACAGCTAACCTATAATACTATCAAAGGTGAGGCTTATATGGATGCAAGGCATCTTAGAACAGTGGTGCTTGAGGTTGTCTCCATTGACCTCATGAGAGAGTTCATTCATTTACCTTAACACCTTCCATCTGTTCTCCGTCATGTTAGAAAAATTATGTTTTAAGAACCACCAAGAAACGAGCTCAATGGAGCAATTAATTAGGTTTATGGAAAGTGAAATTAATCTATTATTGTATGAATATATGCATTTTTTTTTCCATGTTCTTCATTTGTTGTTTGTGCTGGCAGAGCTCTCCGGTATACCGCAAGACGTCATCAATCGGCTTATTCCAGAGCATGCTCGCAAGCAGAATTTATTTATGGCTTTGCACACCTAGCAACTTCAGTCATTCCTTCCCTCCCTTCCACGTGGCAATTGTTAGCAGGCTGTAAAATATCCAGTGCATCTGTGAAAATGCCACATAAAAAGTTCCTGGGTATAATATGGAAAATTGCAGTTTTCGAATTCATTGGCCATGGGGATGGGTCTTGTTCTCTATTCTTGCTCAAGAGACCATGTTTTCTTGTATATTTTTCACACACTTTAATGATGATTTTAGTAGTATAGCAGACATAAGGATTTATATAGTAACACACTTCTGTTCCTGTTTTCTGGTTTTCTCCCGTGGTTTTGGGCAACTGATGAACGTTTTGAAGATGTGACCCATTCTTTGTCTTCAGAATTGCCTTGCTATCTTAACTTTTTTTTTTTTGGGTATTGGATTGATTGTTATTGTACCATAAAACATTAAAATTGGTAAAGCCAGATAACTCAGTGAATTTCAAATCCTTATATAATATGAGCTGTATAATTTTCTTTCACTTTTTTCTCCCCCTTTCCAGGACGATCAAGTAGAGAAATTGCTTTGGTTGATTGTCTTGTTACATTCTTCCGAGTTTAGGGTTTGCTTTGTTAAACTTTTCAAAAGTAATGAAAAGAAACTCCCCTCATTTTTTATTAAAAAAATATTACCTTCTCAACAAATTAGCCCTTGCATTTATTGCCTTACAGCCATTGTAATAAAAGCGAAAGAAAGAAAGAAAGAAAGAAAGTTCGTTCCGAACCAATGTCTATACTCTATGGCAGGCAGGGTGTGTCGTGTCACGTGTGTATATGGGCGAAGGGTATGTGTCCCCTTGTCTATGTGGAAGGATGAAAAATTTTATGGAGAAAAAATAAAAAAGGTTCCCAAAGACAAAGAGAAGGCTTGCTGAGAGCATGAGAGTTAGATTACCAATGACTTATAATTCTTATCATGAATACTATTTATATAAGGCAAATACTGTTTATATAGGGCATGAATATAATTAAAAAGGTATAAAAAATTTAAGAAATTAAAGTTTCAATTAATATTTTTTTAGAACCATAAATTTATTATCCATGCCTTATATTTTGGTTCGAAGGAAGTAATGATTATAATTGGCTAATACTCTCTTCATTTAAAAATATAAGATATTTTTAATTAAATTTTATTTTAATAAAATAATTATTTATTTTTAAATTAACTTTATCTTTTCATATTTTACCCCTATAAAATAAAGTATTTTATCTTAAAATAAATATTAAATAATTTATTTAATTGGGATAATTTAAAAAAGCCATGATTATACATTAAAAAATTTTAAAATTATATTTTAAAACATTTAATTTTTAAAAATATGTTTTACATTTTTCAACAGCAGTAGTAAGGTTATTCATGTTATTTTCTGTTGTTTTCCATTGGGTTTGTCGCTTCTCTTTCTCTTAACTCTTAAGCTTGACATCGAATATTCTGTTTCCTAATTGTCATTAATGCGTGTTTATTGCCAATTACTTTCCCATGGATCATTTCCATTTTATAACCGCTTTTTGTTCCACGAAACAATTGATTTTTTCTTTTTTTGTTGGTAATCTGAAAGGAATAGATTATGATTCCCGCCTTTTGATACGTAAATCAAGCACCGAATCCCCACGCGTCTCCTTTTCTCAACATTTCACTCAAAACCAGTGGCGATTTGTGAGCTTTTACAGTGTGCGTGAGTTCCCTTATAAGCAGATTCCGTTTTGACCTGCTAATAACTGCACTAAAGTTCCCTTCTCTCCGTCGTCTCAGTGGCGGCGCCGTCGCCGGTCTCAGCCACCCGCTGTCGCTTTGTTTGAACAAGTATGTTCTTTTCCTTTCTTTTTCTAAGTGATTTTGAACTGAATGGTGTACCGGTTTGGCTTGCTTTAGGTATTCTGAAATTTGTGAATGAATGAATTACACAACAGTCTTGATTACTGAGAATACATAATGATCCTTGTATAGCTTTATACTCGCTCACAAAGGAATGTACTTTCCTATGCTTTCTGCCAAAGTTGTTTGTTAAATTGACTGGACGAATCTTCATAGTGCTTGCTGCTAGCATGACTGTAACTCTATGAGGTGGTTATTTGAAATTTTATGTTTTAATTGTTTCTGGGTCCGTGTGTTGTGTAGGAGTAGCCATTTAGGTTTATGATAAATCTGTTAATTCAAAAACGTGCAATTTTGGAACAGGGAGTAGAATGTCTTGCACTGTCTTCAATGTCGGGGCTTCTTTTAATCTTCATGGACGCACTCTTTATGGAGTGTCTAAGCCATTTGGGTTCAGACAAGCCTTTATTCTTCAGAAGTCCTCAGCTTCGGCTCTCTTTGTTGAGCCCTTGAGTTTTAACTTTACCGATGGCAATCTTTTTTGGGATAAACGTCATAGAAGTGGCTTTCAGTCATTTCATAGTGTTTGCAATTGTGCTGCTAATACATCAGAACCATCAGATTTCGTTGGCGTTGATAGTAAAAGTGATTCTGGTAAGCTTTGCAGTAACTCAATCATTTAATACTTGACAAGGAGTGAATTTGAAAGTGGTCAGTGGAGTCCTTCCTTTTCTGCTGTTTTACCCGTTACAGTCTAAGGCAGATTACTGGTTGAAGTTTGCATTAATCAACTGAGTTTATTGTTGTGCATGGTGGTTTCTGACTGCTCCATGCACAAATTGATGGGACACATAAAATTCCATCTTTTTTATCATATAGGATCTCAGTTCCTACTAGATTAGAACTAGGAGATGATTGAGAGCAAAAATACATTTGCATTCTCTTTAATGGTCCTCAGGCTGCATTGTGAATGGATCCTTGCAGGCCGTCTTCCTACTGCCAGTAAAAGCACATGCATTTTTTATAATTGAGATCTTCTTTTCTTTTTGTTCTTTGTTTATGATGTAAGATTACCATTATATGTATTGCCTCCTCACTTCTGTCACTACTGATTTATCTTATTTTGTTCATACCAAAGAGGAAAGGGTTATTGCTCTGGTCATTGGTGGAGGCGGACGTGAACACGCACTCTGCTATGCCTTGCAAAGATCAACATCCTGTGATGGAGTATTTTGTGCCCCAGGCAATGCAGGAATTTCCAATTCAGGGAATGCCACTTGTATTTCAGACCTTGATATTCATAATGCAGCGGCAGTAGTCTCATTCTGCCGTGAATGGGGTGTAGGACTTGTTGTTGTGGGACCTGAAGCTCCACTTGTTTCAGGTCTTGTGAACGATCTGGTTAAGGCGGGAATCCCAACTTTTGGCCCATCCTCTGAGGCTGCTGCTTTGGAAGGTTCAAAGAATTTCATGAAGCATTTGTGTGACAAGTATAAAATTCCAACTGCCAAGGTTTGAATACTCATTCAGAATCTCATCAATTAGATAGATAATTAGTCCTTCTTGTGCCCTTTTTTCTCTTGAACTAAACATCCGCCCTTGTCCTATTTGAATATATCTTTGTGCATTAATCTTAAGCCTAGTTGTATGTCATCTTGAAGAAAGTTATCACTTCTGACTAATTCTGAATTAATTAATGCAGTACAAAACATTTACAGACCCCTCTGCTGCTAAGCAATATATTCAAGAGCAAGGAGCACCCATTGTTGTTAAAGCAGATGGACTTGCTGCTGGAAAAGGAGTTACAGTTGCCATGACACTGGAAGAAGCATATGAAGCTGTTGATTCAATGCTGGTGAATGGTACCTTCGGTTCTGCTGGTTGTCGTGTCATTATTGAGGAATTTCTGAAGGAGAAGAGGTCTCATTTTTTGCATTGGTTGATGGAGAAAATGCAATCCCGTTGGAATCTGCTCAAGACCATAAGCGAGTTGGTGATGGTGACACTGGACCTAACACTGGTGGCATGGGGGCATACTCTCCCGCTCCTATGCTAACCAAAGAACTTCAGTCCATAGTAATGGATTCTATTATTATGCCCACTGTAAAAGGAATGGCAGCAGAAGGTTGCAAGTTTGTTGGGGTTTTGTATGCTGGGCTTATGATTGAAAAAAAGTCTGGCTTGCCTAAGCTAATAGAATATAATGTGCGCTTTGGTGACCCAGAGTGCCAGGTCAGTTGACTGATACTTGATTGCACTTTGCAGCATTTCATTTTCTATTTATCACAATCACAATACTTAAAGGTATACCATAGCAGGCAATTGGCAAATCATTGCAAACCGATTTCATGTTTGCGCAGTTGATAATTTAGATTGTATGGTTCATCATGCTCATGTTATTTTATAACTACAAACTCCTCATGCACTTTCCTAACAGATTGCATTGCTATTCATCTTTGATACTTATGCTTGGTGAGATCTTGATCATATGCTTTCAAATCTTGATTTTTCTAATGTTTCTTTTCGGTTTATTGGTATCTCGTCTGATCTTATATGAGGTGATACCAAAGACGCACACATCTGACAGTTTTTTAGGTTACTCTATGGATTACACTATCATAAATGTTTGGTTTGGATGGAGGGAAAAACGGGAAGAAAATAGGAAGGAGAGAAAACTAGACAGATAAATTTCTAAAAATAGTACTCCTCTCCTATTTATTAGGGCAGAGAGAAAGAGAGAGAGTATTTGTTTAGGTTCTATTTATAGAGTACGTCAATTATTATTGTGTTCATCTTTACCTTTTGCCTCTATTAAATGTTGGAAAGGTTATTAAATGTTAGAGTATTTTATTTTTAAAGTATATTTACTTAATAACGTTAAAGTTGGAAACTTGTTAAATTTTTACACAGAGTTAATGATGTTTAAGATTCTTCTTGGTTATGATAAAAATGTTGAAGTGACATGTAAATAGAATCAAAATGAATTTTTTTTAATTATTTTTAAGGATTTTTTTTCCTAGTTTTCCTTCCTCCCTATTTTTCTCCCCCATCCAAAGGGAAAAAGTCATTAGTTTGAGGTGAAAAGTAAACACAATCTCATATCTAGTATTACCAACTAAATTAAATGTGCTTGTTGGAAGTTCCTAAATGGAGATAGTTTTCCGAGCATGATTTTTTTTTTTTTTAAACAAAACTTGAACCTAACACTTGTGTAATGATAATAAATTTCATTTCACTTGATCCAACCACCATTGGTATATTGTGAAGTCATTTTGCTAATTGAGTTTTCATTTCTCCTTTTTCCCTTGTTGCAACTCTGAACAGGTGTTGATGGTCAGGTTGGAGTCTGATTTAGCACAAGTTCTGCTTGCAGCTAGCAGAGGAGAGCTAAGTGGTGTTTCATTGAACTGGTCTCCAGGATCTGCCATGGTTGTGGTAATGGCAAGCAAGGGTTATCCCGGACCATATGAGAAAGGAACTCTGATTCAAAACCTCGAAGAAGCTGATCTTGTCGATCCTCAGGTTAAGATATTTCACGCCGGAACCACTTATGATTCGGAGGGCAGATTTATCGCCACTGGCGGCCGTGTTCTTGGTGTCACAGCCAAAGGAACTGATCTCCAGGAAGCTTGTGATCGCGCTTACCGAGCTGTTGAGCAGATTAATTGGCCAGAAGGCTTCTACCGCCATGATATCGGTTGGAGAGCCCTTCCTCAGAAAGAATCTGCCGCAAAAATATGAACCGCGATGAGAAAGTGATTGAGAAACTCTTAGGTGAGCTTGATATGCAGAGAAAATTGTAGGTCAAGCTAATTATGAACATTCATATGAACAATGCATATTACAGGTAGATCTAAGTGACTACACACAATGCTACCAACACTCCACTACCATTGGATCCACTACCTGGAGATGCTTAGATGTGATTTGTATGGTTGAATATCATGTAATTTTTCAGATGAACTTAGTCCTTGTGAGATCTCTGTCATTCTCTCCATTTATAACAAAGTGAGATAGCTATAGAGCACTTATGTAAATATTGGATGGAATATATTATAGGGAGGAGAGGTGACCAAGGTCATACCTTCTTAGTAGGTTTTTTAAAATGCTTCCTTAATTAATTCTCAAATTGTATTTTATAATAGCTTGAACCCATTCTATTTTAATTTTTTTTGGGCCAATGTTCTATTTCGAAAATTATATATCTTAGTTTGATACTCTGTGTGTTTGGTTTTTAATTAACTAAAAGTTTATAATAAAATTCAGTTTAGTAAAAGTTAATTATTGTGAGAAAATTTATATTTGGATATATTTATTTTTTTAAAATTTGTTTAATAAATTAAAAGTTGTTTGAATTATATATAATAAAAAGTGTTTTTGAATGTACAATTATAAAAAAGGATATTAATTTATAATAATTTGTAATTTTTGTTATATAAATTTAATATATTAGATATTTTTAAAAATGTAATAAAAAT
Organism: Prosopis cineraria; assembly: GCF_029017545.1. Lineage (NCBI taxonomy): Eukaryota > Viridiplantae > Streptophyta > Magnoliopsida > Fabales > Fabaceae > Prosopis > Prosopis cineraria. The sequence continues at coordinate 4,330,662 of NW_026555342.1, read as the reverse complement.
TTTAAATAACAAAAAATTTGACATATTAAATAATAAGAATAAAAAAAAATAAAGTTAGATATATTGAAAAAATTATTATTATTTTATAACCATATTTGAAATTCATCACAAAAATTTTGCCAATTAATTTTTATATGAAGAAGTAATTTTTATAAATTTTCTTAGTCAAATTTTTAAAAAAGTTGGTAATTCAGAGCATCTCTTCATGATCCAGAATTATTCTTCTTTCAAAAAAAATAATAATTCCCTGTGACATAACATTATTATTTTTTTTTGAAATCACATAACATTTTTAAATGTAATTTGCATTTAAGAAATAAGATTATAAAATAAAGTTGACAGGGGGTTTATGGAAAATTGACTAATACAATGTGAACTTGTTATCCACCCATCATACGCCACATGTATTATTCCATTAACATTCTAAAAGCTGCTTGGCAGCAAGTTTTTAAATTCACTTTCAATGAATTCTTGAATGTATACTAAAAAAATTAGTTTAATCATTGTGAAACCTTTCTATTATTCTTTCTTATATATGAGCATTTTTTTAACTATTTTACAAAAATTAAAAGGAGGTTAAGTTATTATTTTGTGTAAAAACATTCTAAATTATTCATTATAAAGTACCTCTTTAAAAACATGTTTCTTTTTATATTCAATCTCTTTATTTACAAAAAAGGTTAAAATAGGAATAAAGTATCAATAGTCATTTTTTTAATACAAAGCCACCTATAAAAATAGTTACCAATTTCTTAAAGCTTATATGTGCGTGTACGCAAAATTACTAACTTAGAAGGTTACTTGTGTTTGATTAATTTTGTTCTTTCCAAATTTTCCTCTAACTAAATAATCTTTTATAATGATAAAATTATTTATTAGAATATTTTTAAAAGATATATTTATGCAAGAGACAGAGAAGTATAATTTATTTATTCAAATTTAAGATTTAAAATATCAGTAAAATCACATAATGACATAATAAGGATTTTATATAAAAAATTTAAGATGGGCTTCTATGTAAAAAATTTAAGATTATGTTTTTTTTTATTTTCATGAGATTATATATTTTATTCGTTAAGATATGAATCTACTCCTCCTGATCCCATTTATAAATCATATTTTAAAAAATTTATTTGATCTCATTTATAAATTACGATGTGCTTTTTAGATAATATAATATTTTTAAAATTATCTTTATGAGAAAAAAATAACATAAAATTAATTTTTAAATTCGTTATGTAGGTGTATATTTAGAATTACCCTTCATGAGAAAAAAATAACATAACATTACTTTTTAAATTGTTATGTAGGTGTATATTTAGAATTCTATGTACTTTTATTTCTTATATTTTTTTAACATTGATATTAATGATATTAATAAAAATGACTTAAAAAAGGAGCGAAAGATTTTTTTTTTTTTTACAAACAAGGAAGAGTATTTAGTTAAAAATAGTCAAGATTTTAGATTATGTTTATATTTAATATTTATTTTTAAAATTTTAAATTTAAGAATAAAATTTTAAATTGATATTAATTAAAGGGAATTTGATCTTATTCTCACACAAAAAAGTGTGATATAAAAAATGTGTATTTTAATTTACCATTACATATTTTTTTAATTTAAAATTTTAGAATTTTAAGATTTTTAAGATTTCGCAGCCTAGGTCCAAGTTCCTGGAGGCTGCAATGTAGCTAAATAGTTACCTCTATTTTTTCGTCAGCCACCACCGCCCACCGGCATGCTTCAATCCAACGGCGAGAAATCAAGACAGATTCTGGCCTCCAATCTAACGGTAACTCGAAGATCATTCTAGAACCTTCCACGTGTCACCGCATAAAACCGCCTTCCAAGTCCTATCTTCTTCTCTATCCCTTCTCTTCTCGTTCTCCTCGGATTAGGGTTTTTCCGTCCTCTCATATCCCTACCTTTCTCCCTGCAACTCTTCACCGTTGGTCCCAATTTATAGCTCTGCCTCTTTTGCATTTAACTATTAGGTTCCTCAAATTCTTTCAGATATTACTTGAATTCAATCACTAATTCACTATGGCTTGTTCTAGTGCTCAAATACACGGTCTTGGTACTCCATCATTTGCCGGTTCACTGAAGAAGCCAATTCTGCTCATTCCAGAACAGTATTTTTGGGGCAGAGGGTAGGTAGTTCATCTTATTTAGAGTTCCCTCGTTCTGCATTTCTGAAGCTAAAGACCAGGAGGAGGTATAGTGTGGGACCAGTGAGAGTTGTGAATGAGAAAGTTGTGGGTATTGATTTGGGGACGACTAACTCAGCCGTCGCTGCTATGGAAGGCGGAAAACCCACAATTATCACCAACGCCGAGGGTCAAAGAACGACGCCGTCTGTGGTGGCGTATACCAAGAACGGAGACAGGCTTGTGGGTCAGATTGCCAAGCGCCAGGCGGTGGTGAATCCAGAGAACACTTTCTTCTCGGTGAAGAGGTTCATCGGTAGGAAGATGTCTGAAGTGGACGAAGAGTCAAAGCAGGTTTCATACAGAGTAATGAGAGATGACAACGGAAATGTGAAGCTTGAGTGCCCAGCTATTGGAAAGCAGTTCGCAGCTGAAGAAATCTCCGCTCAGGTATAAGCCTTATTGTATGATAGGGCTTATGGCTTGTGGGCTTTTTCTTGTTTCCGTTCTGTATGCGTGGCGGTTATGTTTCCTGAATAGTTGAATTTATTGACTTTTTATTAGTTATACTGAGCTGTTGAACTTCCCTGTGCTCATTAAACGGTCTGGTCTGATAATATTATCTTGGTGGTTCGTTTCGAATATGATAGTTGTACACAAGCTGTGTTTATAATAATATCTTCGCTTCTAATATAGGTTTTGAGAAAGCTTGTGGATGATGCTTCTAAGTTTTTGAATGACAAAGTGACTAAAGCCGTGGTAACGGTGCCTGCATACTTCAATGATTCCCAAAGGACTGCAACAAAGGATGCTGGTCGTATTGCGGGATTAGAAGTCCTTCGTATCATCAACGAGCCAACTGCAGCTTCTTTGGCATATGGGTTTGAGAGGAAGAACAACGAGACAATCTTGGTATTTGACCTTGGAGGTGGTACTTTTGATGTCTCAGGTAGTATGAGCATGTCCACCTACCCTTATCCATGTTGAAAGATTGTTTTCTCTCTGTGTGTGTGTGTGTGTGTGTACTCTTTTCTGCATTTTTCATTTGGACTTATTATGTTTATTTGACTTCATATTAGTACTTGAGGTTGGCGATGGAGTGTTTGAGGTTCTTTCTACCTCTGGAGATACGCATTTGGGTGGTGATGACTTTGATAAGGTGGGATTCCTTTCTTGTTCTTTCTATTGTTAGTGGGGCCTGACTGGTCTTTGGATGTCTTAACTGACTGTTCTCCTATTTTCACATGTTGATTGTAGAGAATTGTCGATTGGCTGGCTTCAGACTTCAAGAGAGACGAAGGAATAGATCTTTTGAAAGACAAACAAGCTCTTCAGCGTCTCACTGAGACTGCTGAGAAAGCAAAAATGGAGCTGTCGTCATTGACTCAAACAAATATCAGGTATGGATTCTTCAACTGAGATTTATAACATCAGGAGTATTGGGTGTGTGCTTGTGAAGCTTTATCCAAATGACGGTGATTGTGTGTTTTTGTCAGTTTGCCATTCATAACTGCCACAGCTGAAGGACCTAAGCATATTGAGACCACCCTCGCAAGGGCTAAATTTGAGGAATTATGTTCAGATCTTCTTGATAGGTAATGAACACTGGAATTCATTCTTCTGTTTTTCCCTTATAATTGGTGTTTTTTGAGTTTTAAAAGAATACAAATGGTTTTTAAGCTGACAAAATCTTGCATTAAAAGAACTTATCAGGTGTAATTCTTGGATCAATTATATTTCAGGCTCAACACACCGGTTGAAAATTCATTGAGGGATGCAAAACTCTCATTCAAGGATATTGATGAGGTGATATTGGTGGGGGGTTCAACACGTATACCTGCTGTTCAAGAGCTTGTAAAAAGATGACTGGCAAGGACCCAAATGTCTCTGTCAACCCTGATGAAGTGGTTGCTCTTGGAGCTGCAGTTCAGGTGGGTTTTAGCTTCTTCAATAGCTAATTAGTAATTATTCAATTCTTCTTTTATTTTTTATTTCATAAGAATGCACTGGTGATCTTTAGATTTCATTGAGTGTCTCTGGCTGTCTGCTTCCTTCTCGACAAGTTAAGCATCATGCCTGGAGCTTAATGATGCAATTGAATTGTGTGTTACTTATTGGCTAATGTTACTCTCCCTTGGGATCTAAAGTCAAAATTGATCAGTGCTTTTGTTGACGGTGCATTATATTTATTGACTAACGTGTTGTTATCTTTTGGATTTATTTTAGGCTGGTGTCTTGGCTGGAGATGTCAGTGACATTGTGCTATTGGATGTTACTCCATTGTCCTTGGGTCTGGAAACTCTAGGTGGTGTGATGACAAAAATTATCCCTCGAAACACTACTCTTCCTACCTCAAAGTCAGAGGTCTTCTCAACAGCTGCTGATGGACAAACAAGTGTAGAGATCAATGTTCTGCAGGGTGAGAGAGAATTTGTTAGGGACAACAAATCTCTTGGTAGCTTCCGGTTGGATGGTATCCCTCCTGCACCTCGTGGGGTTCCTCAGATTGAGGTGAAATTCGACATTGATGCTAACGGCATTCTCTCAGTTGCTGCCGTGGACAAGGGCACAGGGAAGAAACAAGATATTACCATCACTGGTGCTAGCACCTTGCCTAATGACGAGGTAGCTGAAAATGATTATCACGGACTTTTATTTAACACACTATTTATGTTTGAATATTTTAAATGGAGATTTAATGATGTTTAATGATCTTGTAAATGAATTACAGGTGGATAGGATGGTGAAGGAGGCAGAGAGGTTTGCAAAGGAGGACAAAGAGAAGAGGGATGCTATTGACACCAAGAACCAGGCAGATTCTGTGGTCTACCAGACTGAGAAGCAGTTGAATGAGTTAGGAGACAAGGTTCCAGGTGCGGTGAAAGAGAAGGTTGAAGCTAAACTCGGGGAGCTTAAAGATGCAATTTCGGGTGGTTCGACCCAAGCCATGAAGGACGCCATGGCTGCCCTCAATCAAGAAGTTATGCAACTTGGTCAATCCCTGTACAACCAGCCTGGAGCTGCAGGAGGAGCAGGGCCTTCACCCCCTGGTGGCGAGTCTGGACCTTCAGAACCAAAAGGCAAGGGACCCGAGGGGGATGTTATTGATGCAGACTTTACCGACTCTTAAATGGGTTTGGAGAGATTTTCCGAAGCTTCTTTTTTCAATGTTAAATGATGTCAGTTTTTTTTATATAAAAAATATTTATTAGTAGTGATTTTTTGTCAATGAAGAGTGGATGAATGTGTTACACAGGGATTTTTTTAGATGGTCATGGAAGCGTCGGTAGTGGGGAAATCATCTAAAATCATAAATATGATGAACATCAATTTTTGATACACAATTCGGACTTGAGAAGTAGTAAATATGAAAGGGGGTGGAAGTTAGGTGATGCATCGGCTGTCATGGGAGAATTAACAGCTCAAGATGTAGTTTTAATTTTTATTTGAATAAATATTGGATCAGGATGAGCTAATTTGTGGTGCCTTGTGTTCATTAGTTACAATTGCTTTGATAGGATTGATTCTCCTTCCTACCTTCATAAGTTTGGGATATTTTTGTCTCGTGTCCCGCTAAAAAAAAAAAAAGGGGGACTGAATTGAATTTTTATTTTGTATCTTGTTTGTTAGAAATTGGAAGGAATCAAGATGTCTGGTTGTTTTGATAAATCGGTATTAGATAATAATATTTATTAAAATTTTAAATTATATAATTTATTAACTTTAAAATTAAAAAATCATTTTTATTTTATCAATAATTTATTTTATATTAATTTTTGCTTGTGAATAATTTTTTTTAAGGTGTTTTTAAATGTGATTCTTCCTAAATCTTAAGTCATGTTAAAAATTAACAAACTTTGTACCCTAGAGGTGAGAAGTCCAAAATAGCGATATTGTGGGAGTTTTGAGACACTTGATCAATTAATCAGTTTGCATGCTTATTAAAATATTTAAAAATATAATTGAAGGTAGCAATTCAATTTTGTGTGATGAGATATTTGTTATATACAAATTCACATGTGGAATTAGCATAATTGGAAAAAAAAAAAACCAAAACCAAGAATCTACAAACAGTTTGAAATTAAAACCCACATAATGAATTAGCATAATTGGAGAAAAACCAAAACCAAAAAAGATCACAAAACTTACAATTTTTCACGCTGCAATACTTTTAGAAGCCATTCTAATTATAATGTTTCATGTAAGCAAAGAATTGGCTTAAGTACAACCTTCTGTCTTCGAAAACCTCATTCCAAAATATATATATATATATATATATATCAATCAATGAATACGGACACCATATAAAATCTTTACATAAAGTGCTATACAAAAATAAAAAATAAAAAAATACAATCCAGTTTCATGCAGAAACTTCACATTTCACTATTCCCATATAGGACTTGGGGCGCGAGGAGCACTATTGGATCTCTCAAACCTAAGATGTCCAGGTGTATAAGATTCATCAAGATGTCCTCCTCCACTTTTGGGGAGGCCTGAATTCCCTTTGTTACTGTTGCTTCTGTTAGGGGCGTAATACTGGTTAAAACCATTACCCCTACCACTATCTTGCCTCGTCAATGACAAAATTGATGAGGGCCTTCCAAACCAAAACACTGCTTGTGGATCTGATGACAGTCTAACAAAAGGATGGCCATGAGGGTGGTGCTGGTGGTGCTGGTGATAACAACTGCGTTCATACTTAGTACTATGGAGGTTGCCTTGGAGGTTGGTAAGGCTGCTGAAGCTGGGAGAACTTCGCACTCTGTGCATCGATGACCTTGGGTTGCTGATAAAGAATGATGATTCAGGGGTTACATCTACAGAATGGCCATCTGGGGAATCTGATTTTTTTGGGGAAGAACAAGCTGAGGAGACAACTCTGATAGAACAAGGTCTTCCCCTGGGGTTAATGTGGATGATGCCATTGATGGCATCGATGTAGCGCTGCTCTGATGGGTGCGGTTCAGTGAAAGATGACTGGTTCTCCAGTACAAGTGGTTTGGAAGGAAACAGGAAAGCTCGAAGCATTGGAGCTCCTATTCCATGGCGATCATGCTCATCAAACATGTGCTGGAGATCTGCATCCGACCTAACTGTGACCAAGGCATCTAGATCTTCAGGGACAAGTTGGTACTTGAGGACCATTTCACCATCCGTCAGAGCAGTGACTTTCTTCATAAAGTCTGAAATATTGACAACACAATGCATAAGCAATTACATCCTATTAGGTTCAGGTTTCCTGAACCTTGGAGATAGTGATGATTTTCATATTAGTACTGCAAGTAGTATGAACAAATTTAACTTTAACATGATTATGGCATTCCTCTCAAGTGGTTCAATGAATCATCCAATCACCCTCCAATAACAGTGATGTTTTCAGTTCTGACTTTTAAAAAATAATCATGTGAAGTGAAAAGGGTAAATATTATTTCATTGCTGAAACTTTCATCATGATCTTTTAAGAATATCATTAAAACTGACATTTAAAGATTTAAATGATCCATAATGCCAAAAATATCCTCATATTACCATAAAATGTTCAAGTCTTCAAGATAACAAGCGAACCAACTTTTTAGCAATGATGAGCACACACTTTAACAATCGCAGGATAAAAAGTAGTAACTCTGGGTCAAAATGTCAAATAATGACTGATGCTGCACGTTATCCTGATTTTCATAAATCCCTTTTATCATTGACACTAATAATAACTAGTTGTGAGGTCAATTCTAAAGCTATCATGGGACGTAGAAATCTCCATTTTTAATGGTGATAAATTAACTTTAAATTTAAATTATAGTGATAATGGTAATGACATTAAAAAATAGTACAAAAAAATTCATAAACAATCTTACTCTTATGTCCTTCTAGTTCTTATGCAAAGTATGAAAGAGATCAAATAAACCACTACTATTTTCGTGCTAATTATTATTGGATGCTTAGAAAATTTCTAGCCATTGATCGTGAAGCTTATGAAATGGCAATCAATTGGGGATAAAGGCAATTATGATTTGTCACGAGGATAATTTCAAGGGAACAAACAGGATCAACAATGAATACCTGAGAAAGTGCTGTCACGAGGCACTGCAATGACACGTGTCTCGCCGCCCACATACTTCAGCACGCCGTCGCCGGGTCTAGGAAGAATCTTCCCGCCATGGCTGCATAAGAACTTAATTTTATTCTTCGGGGACGATGTTCCCGAGTCATCCCCAGAACCAACACCGCCACTCTCTCCGGCCATTTTACCCGAATACGATTTCAAAAACCCAGAACACGATTCCCAAACGCCGGGTTTGCAATGAGAAAAAGCTTCAGACTTTCACCGAGCTCGTCAAACACCTAAATTTCTGTCAGAAGATAACCATCTACGAAAAGGGTTTCTAATCAATTCAAATTCCGAAATCGACAAGCAAAAGTTGCCAGAAATTGAAATTCGATCCTCAATGTCTTCCTTCCACTCCGATTATCCGACTCTATACAAATGCTACCACAACCCGAAAATGAACATTCAAAATTGAAAATAAACGGAACGCTGACATTGAAGAAATGATAATTCAGGAGAGAGAGAAGGGGAAAAAACGATATAACAGGAGGGAAAACAAACGATTTGGTACAAAGTATACAGGGAAGAATAAGGATTCCGGCTTGAAAAAAGAAGAGCGAGAATTAGCAAGAGGACATAGATTGATTATACCCCAAATTCGGAGATGAAAATAGGTTTAGGGTTTGAAGGCAGGCTCCAGCCACAGGTTTCTCTGCCGGGCATTCGCTGCTTTATAGCCTTTCTTCGTTTTCGATTCAAGTCTTATACTTTTCCCACCAAAATCTCTCTCATCCCCCCCCCCTTTTTCAGTTTTCCCTGTATTTCCGCGTACGTGCATTGGATATATTCCGATGTAACTTTTTTATTAAAATATTGTCAAGTAATGTATCTAAATGAGAATTTATTTATATCAAAGCAACTTAAATTTCTGAAATTAATCCAAGAGCAAGATTCTCCTATGCATTTAAAAATGTTGAAAAAAAAATCAACGTTTTGGATTTAATAAAATGAGCTAATTTTTCATAAAGCATCAAACTAATGTTTGAAATCCTATGAAAAATTCTTGCACGTATGAGAAATATCATTTATGGTATGAAAATTTAGGTTAATTTATTCAGTTGAACAAATAAATTGTTAAACCAATGTTTTAATCTGTTTAATCAAGTTCAACTACAATTTTGATTATTAATTCTTGAATAAGTTCTTTAACCTGTTCAATGATCATCCCTTTTTTTAGATTTTTGGTATCATTTTATCCATATTTTATTCAATAAAATTAAATCAGTTCAGTTAAATAAAATTTTATGTGTTATTATTCTTAATAACTTTATTTTTAAAATAAAGTGACTATTTAATTTTTAGTCTTTCTCTCAATTATCATCAATGGCATAAATTAATTCATGGTTACTATCATTTCGTATAGCATGTTTTCATTAGATAATATATAAATGACGTGAGCCCATGCAAGTTTTTATCGACTCCTGTTAGTAGAAGTACTTGTATTTAGTATCCAAATATGTCTTAAATATGAAACACTTATATGCAATCAAAAAATAAAATAAATCGAAATGACTAAATTTTCTTTATTAAGTGATAAATTATTATAATAGTAATTGTTAATGTAAGTTTTTTGAGTTGTAAAATTAAATATTTTGGCAACAAAAAAACAGTTGTAAAATTAAATAGTAAATACTTGTACTTGAATTTGCTAATTGTTAATTCATACTATTCTCTTAATGCCAAATTCTATAAATTTTATGTCAGGTATGGTTGACAATAAAAAACATGAATTTGAACATTTAAATATGAGTATTTAGCATTACGAGAATGGAAAAAATTTATATACTTAACTTTAAATACTCAAGGTACTTGTTTATAATTAAATTACGACATGTGTATCTATTATAAATTTTTTATGTTATAATAAATTTTGTTATTAATATTATTAACATATTAAAATTTATATGTCTTGATTTGATTGGATGAAAGTGTGTTTAATATATAAGGTAAATATATAAGTCTTGCCCTACGAAAATACAAAATTATAATTATAAATACCAATGTACTAGTACCAGAATTTATGACATCTAAATTTAATAGTAAAGACAATATTTTGTTGCCTTATAATTTTATATGATTTTGAATTAAATATTTATATTTTATTTTATTTTAATCAAATCAGCTTAAATATGTTAGTCCTAGATTGTTAAAATCCTTTAATTTTCTATTTTTAAAAATAAAATTAATGACTTTTCTATGTTTATTAAAAGATTATATAATTTTAGGATTAATTTCACGATTTTTATAATTTAAAGTTTATCTAATTAGGTTATGGTTTCTAAATAAATTTTATATATATAAAATTTTTATAAAAATTAATAAAATGTAATTGTTGTATTAAATCAAAACTTTTTGGCTCAAAGTATTAGATCAAATTTTCTATAAATTTTAAAAGTCTTTTTGTTTTAAAAAATTCAATATTTCTTAGTAATTTTAACTTTCAAGTACTAGTATATTTAATTAATCCAATTATAGGGGTTTGATTAAAATAAAATAAAGTATAGGTGTTGCACCCGAAAAAATGCAGCGCGAACGGTGCTCAGAGGTCCCGGCCTTCGGGCGAGAATCGGTTGGAATGAGGAGTCGCCACCAAGATTTTGAGATAAATTTCGAAAACCGATCAATGGAGGATAAAGATAGTCTGTGAAATCAAAAAATAGATTCGGGAATTAGTTGAGTGTGGGGAAGGTGTTAGATATCCCACAACACCCGTTTGTCAGAACAGTTACCTAAAGTTTGCTGTGCTCTATTAATATTATTTTATAATCATTTTAGTTATCCTTTTTACATTCATGTGTTTTAAAAAATGATAAGAATTAAGTGAAAAATATTTATTTATTTATGACGGAGGACTTGACTCAGAATTTGACTCTGAGACCTATATATCCTGTGATGGGGATCAAAGTTCATGTAGTTCGGGTTTAAAAGTTGTTAATGAAAATATTTTTTTAAAGAGAAATTAATTAAAAATAATTCATCATTTTGCAAACAAAACAATTTCTAAAAATTTTGATATGTGTGTTTTAAATTGAAAAAAGTAATTTAATTTTAACTATTTTCTCAATTTTTAAATTTTTTGGAATAAAGAAAAAGAAAAGAGTTTAAGAATTATTTTTATTTTTATTTTTATATTTTATGATCAAAAATTTAATCGCAATACCTACAAAGGCTTATTGGCTCATATGATAATATAATTATTCTAAATATTTGCAGAGATTTTGAAATCTCACACGATAAAAAAATTTAACAATTTAATTTATTTATTTATATTCTTATGTATATTTTTAAATGTTAGTAATAATTTTTTTAAGTATGTATGTATGTGTTTTAAAGATTGTTAATCAACATACCTGCAAAGTCTTATTGACTTATATGATAATATAATTATCCTAAATATCTGTAGAGATTCCAAAATATCACGCAATAAGGAAATTAAATTTAAATACATCTTTAATTTAATTAATTATATATATATATATATATATATATATTTTAAAAATTTAATCTTTATATCTACAAAGTCTTATTGACTCACACAATAATACGATAATCTTAGAAGTCTATAGAGATTCAAAAATCTCACATAACTAAATGATATAATTGGTAAATATGATTATAATTTAAATGCATTAATTTGATTAATTAATTTTTTAAATTGTGTAGTATATCATTGTTTACAAAAAATCATTTATTTATTATAAAAATTAAAAATCACTACATCTGCGAGGACTCATTATCCCACACGATGATGTAATTAATTTAAATCTTTACAAAGATTTTTAAAATCTCACATGGGACTTAAATAAATTATTAATTTGAATTATATATAAAAAGAGAGAGTTAATTTTAATAATGAGCTTTTGGAACCCATATTAAAATATAAATTTTATTTTCATATTTGTGAAACCTTATTGATTTACACAATATGAGATTATCCTAATTATCCGCAGAGATTCAAAATCTCATACAACAAAAGGACTAAATAATATTCACTTTAAATATATTTTAATACGTAATTATATAACGCATATTTTTTAATATAAAAATCTTAATTGTTATATTTGTGAAGTCTTATTGACTCACCCGGTAGTACGATTATCCTAAAGGTCTACGGAGTTTTAAAAATCTCATATGACCAAAATATTTAATTAAAAAATGTGATTATAATTCAAATTTATTAATTTAATTAAAATCATAAAAACATTTATTATTATTTATTTACCATGTAAATTGTAAATCACGATATTTGCAAGAATTCATTATCCTACACGATTAATTTAAGTTTCTATAAAGATTCTTGAAGTCTTACATGAGACTTAAATATTTATTATAAAGAGAGAATTAATTTTAATAATGGGTCTTTGAAACCCATATAAATACATACAAGATTGATCCTCATACCTGCAAAATTTTATTGATTTACACGATATGAAATCATTCTAAGTGCCTACGGAGATTCTTAATATCTCACCCGACAAATAAGCCATAAATATGTGTGTGTATATGTGTATATATATATCTCTCTCTCTCTTTTTCTTTTTATACTTTAGCCTCTTATAAGAAAATCATGACAGCATATGGAAATAAAAAACACTATGAAGTATTACGCATGAATAAATTTTTACAAATGAACAAAGATTAATATAAAGATCAACTCATGCCATCACACATTACATTTTTCTAAAACATAGTAATTAAAAGATTGAAAGGCAATTTGAGAATTAACCATGTAAAACTAAACGTACCTAGATTAGACACATTGAATATCTTATAATACAAACCATTACAAGTCTATTTTGCAGACACCAACATCACAAGATGAAGAACTTGTCAAATTTTCAAAATTAGTAGACAAACTTGGTGATTAATTTTCAAATATCAAGTTATAACTATGCCCTTGAACCATTAAAAGATGCAAGATTATACATGATATTTTATAAATAGCTAGTTAATGACTCATGTAAACTTATGCCCACCATAAAATCTTGAAAAGAAAAGGAGAAAAGAGAACAATATTATTCAAGCCATAGTCTTTACCTTTTAACAGTTATCTCCAATCAGCTTTTTCTCTCTTCATCTTCTTCTCCCTCTTGTGCTTGTAATCCAGCAACATGTCTGGCATTTTTTCTAGGGCTTGGAGAGAGGCTAGAGGTAGAGAGTATGGCGACAATGGAAGCCACCGAGGGCAACGACCACTGCACACCACAGCTGGTGTTAGCCTAATGTTTGGTGCAGATCAGCTCCCAAAGCTGCACATTTAGCATCGTCTTGTGCCACTGCTTGCTCACACAAGCCGCCATGACCAGCGTGCTTCAACACCTCAAACAGCAGATTATCGTCGAAATACACAAAAGCACTAGAGTTCCCAACTGCCCAATAGTCAGCCCGCTCATTGACATCCACCATCTTCAGCTTTTCATCTTGTCATCATTATAGGCATACAGACGCTTCATCTCTAAGCCTGCTCTCACTTGTTTTTTGAAGACAACATAATGAGAAATGAATGCACTTCGATCCTTTTCTCCGATTGACGATTTTGTCCTGGCCCTTACTTTCTCCAGTTTTCCTCTTGCTTGGTTTTTCTGTTGATTTTCTCGTATCTCCCCTCCAGTTTTTTTTCTTCTTCCTCTAGTTTTCTGCATCTACCGTAACATCTTGGTGCTCTTTTTTTCTTCTGTCCTCCTTCCTTTTCCTTCTCTCTCAAACTCACTCCGTTTATTGTTTCTGGCTCTCTTTTTTTCAATTTTGGGTGCTCCCTCCCTTTCTCTCTTCTCTTCCTCTCCTTTTCTACTGTCATCTAGTTTTTCTGCTCCTTCTCCATGCTCTGTTTTTCGTTTTATCATCCCCGTGCTCTCTCTTTCATTCAATTTTTCTTTCCTCCATCTCCTCCCCCTTTTTTTCAGTTTCAGATCCCTTTTAAAGCAGAAACAGGGAAGAGCTTGCGTGTGAGGAGAGAGTTTACGTGCTTTTTCGCTCTGCTTTGCTGTGTGCATGCATCTGAATTTTCTTTTGCATTTTTCTATGCTCATTTTCAGCTAGTGTATGGGTGCTGTATTTCTGCTTTGTTTCTTCTCACTTTTTCCTTGCTGTTCTGTCTGCTTTCTCTTGCTTCTTCTGCGCCTGGCCGAAAGTGTGTGTGTGTACATGTGTTGTGTGTTTTGATGCTGCATGTATCTGTTTCTTTCTTTTTTTTAGCCATTCTTTAATTCCTTTTTTATTAATTAGATTGAGCGAGAGAAAGAAAAGTCTAATTTTAAAACATATATTTTTTAATAAAAAATAAAAAATTTGAGAGAAATTAAAAAAATAGTTGAGTCTCAAAAAAATTGATTCCCAATATCTTTGAATGGTTGGGATAATTTGGGAGAGATTTTAAAAAAATTTAAGCAAGATTTTTGATTTTGTTAAATTTTTTAAAAATATAATCCTAAAAAAATTTTTTATATTTTTTATATTTTTATTATTAAATTTAAAAAATGTTCAAAAAAAAATACGGTGTTCACAATAGAAACCTAATTCAAAATTAAAAAAATTAGAACAACGTGTCGATTAATTTTTCTTATTTTTTTGTGAAAGGGAAAAGAACAGTAAAGGCAATTTAGTTATCACATATCACACTTTTTTTCTCTGCAAGCAAGTAGGAGAATTTTGAACTTCAGAAAATTTTTAAAAATTCACATTTTTCAATATAAATAACTTTTATTTTGATTCTTTTGGATAATTTTCCAATTTTTCATTATCCTACCCTTGGAAATTTTTTAAGAACGTAATTAACATTTTTATTCTTAAATATTATAAAATTTGTGAAAAAACAAGTACGTAAAAAATTACTTTGTTTACTTCAAAAAAATTAATGAAAAAACCACTTCAAATTTAATAATAAAAACCACTACACGTATTGTTTCATTAAGACACCTATGTCTTTTTGCAAAGACTGCAGAAGCCACATCGTCTTACTAAATCCAGCTATAAAGTTAATATAAAATAATTTATATAGATGGAGTCCTATAATAATACTAAAACTTAAATGATAACCAAGATGTTCTTGTAGAAAAAGGAAAGTCCTTTGAAAACACTTCATTAGAGTTGAAGTTTTCCAATTTTTGCAAATGAGAATTGTCTCCAAAAGTGAATAATTGATCCTTTCTAGGAAATAATTATTTATAAAGATTTTTGAGATCTAACTTCTTAAAATTTTTAAACTTTAAAAATCAACTTCGTTAAAATCTCTTCAAAAAGAAAAGTTTATTCATTGTTTGAACAAGAAGTTGTGACCAAACTTGTGATTTTGATATGCCTGATATGTAAATATTGATCTTTAAAAATTCAACTGCTCTTGATGTTGCCTGATTGAAGACATCCTAAGGACTAAAAGATTTACCTACAAAATATTTTTAGTTTTGAAAAAGACCAAATTGTGTCTAATATATAAAAAGGTAATATATGAGACACCAATGAATTATCTTTATAAGCATGAAAACACCAATGAATTATCTTTATAAGCATGAAAAAGTAGCTAGGCTTTCAACCAATTGAGCAAGTCTCAAGAAGGTTGGCAATCAATTCTAAAATTTAGAAGACTTTCAAACCAACAAGCTTGAGAAAAACTACATTTGCATGAAAAGATGTTCTAAACTCTCATCATTTTGATTATAAAAAAATACAAACTTCATCAATTAAAAAATAATAAGAATTTAAGAAAGATGAAGTTGGAAGATGTTTTCATGCAACTTTTCAAAGAAATACCTTAGTTCCTTAGTTCTCAGTTACATTTTTAAAGACTAAATAAGAGACCAGTCTATAAAAAGGTGTGGATCACACATAACAGATTGATGACCAGTGGCGAAGCTAGGGCCTCAGTTCAAGGGGTGCAATATAATTAAAAACAAATAGTTATAAAAAAATAATAATTAAAAATTTAAATTTATATATTATAATTATGATTTCATTTTTAAAATACATTGAATATGAAATAAAAATAAATAATTTTTAAAAATGTGTTGTGAAAAAATTGGATTTGATATGTGAAAATGAAAAAAAGGGATGTTCAATATTAGTGAGTTTACAATTTATGTTTAAAGTTTACAATTTATATATAAAAAACTATTTACATAAAATATATTTAGATATAAATCAAAAGTAGGCGGCTTTAAATAATAAGTGTAAGGTGTATAAAATATCAAGGATACAGGAGATGTAAAAGATTAAATCTTACACAATCTATTTGTAAAATGACGTATTTCCATTATTTAATGTAAAATAAAAAGTATTTTATTGAATGAATATAAAGCATTAATAGTCCATGAGACTTTTATGTGTTTTTAATTTCTCATCCCTATTTGACAAGACTTTTAACATTCAATTTTTTCAAATTTCTCTCTCCCTTTTATCACACAATGTTCTAGGTTTTATGATTAAATGGTGTAAAGCATTAACACCTCATTACTCACATTGAATTACACCTAAATTAGGGGGTGCATTTGCCTCCGACTTCAATGTGGCTTTGTTACTGTTGATGGCAAATCTTATAATTATCTTTAATAATCATTTAAAATTTTTTTAACTCTTAAATACAATTAAGTGATTATTAAAAGGAATTGATGTTTTTAAAATAGATGAAATAGTAGTAGATGAATATAACTAATTAAACAAAGATATATTCCAACAAAGAAAAGAGCACAGAATAAGATTAGATACATTTCTTGAATGTATATCACCTGACTATTGCAAGGCTACCAATGCCTATTTTTCAAAGAAATTATCTCACTATTTCCAAGATTTCAATAAAGATTATTAGTAATGATATTACTATATTTCACAATATCTTTTTAAATAGGTGAAGCACATGATTTTTGAAATGAGAGTAAAAGGATATGTATGCCTAGCACTTTACTAAAGATAGTTTTACTGCTACTAATAATTCCCCAGACATGCTTTGTTAATAAAGCACAGTTGAAAGCTTCAATGTTTTTAACATAAATATAACTATATTGCAATTTCTAACTATAAATGATTGACTTGCTAGTGCAATGCATGTAGTTATAAGAATGGGGGCTTACAGTGAGTGAACATGCCGTGGGAGACGCATGTGATTTGTTTATCAGAAATGATTATACGGAACTTTAGTCACGTGTCTTTGATTTCTATTTGCTGTTCTAGTCCTCCGTCTGTGATATTCTATCGGAATCTAAAAAAATTTTAAAACTTTTTCAAATCTTGTCTCAAACTAAAATGTATTTTTAACATTATTCTTATTAAATATACATTCCTTAAAAATACAACACTCTAACATTTAATAAAAATAAGTACAATAATTATTGAGATACCTTATAAATAAAATTAAAATAAATATTTTCTCAATCTTATAAATAAAACCATCAAGTACATTTTAACATTGTTTTGCTCTATATTTGATTATTGGTAGCTATTGCCCATAGGGAGACATAGGATAGAAATTTAGGTCAGTATGTTGATTGAATTAGTAAACCATTAAACTTGTATCTTAAGTGGTTAAATAAAATATTTTGTTTATAATTAATTTGATTACAGTTCAACTATAGTTTTGACTAACAATTCTTAAATCAATGCTTTAATTGGTTCAATAATCAGCTTTATTTTAATACATAATTAGAAAGTCAACTTGCAAATCACATAATTAGAACACGATTTTTTTCCCTTATTAGATATAGGTGTTCTCTTATAAAAAATACTCTTATTTGAAACATAATCACTAGAATTCAAATGTTAATTCTTGATATTATAAAACACTGGCTCAATATGCTAGAATTTCTCTCAATTTCAATCTTGGCACAATACTTAAAGCTTGCTTTAACCAAAAAAAAATCTTAATAATCAGAATGTCATGATGTAAATACATTTGTTAGTATATTACTCAAAAATGAAGAAATAAATTATAGGGGTACACATGGGGTAGGTCGGGCCGACTCCATCCTAACATATTGCTCGACTCCATATGCATATTCAAGCATTGAGCCGCCTGAATATTTGGGCCGGTCTATCAAAACAAATCATGCTTATCAATTAGAGATTGGTTAATTTTTTGTTTTTTGTCAATCATGATATGATTATAATACTTCAAATCTTTTATAGTGTCATTTCTAGCAGTGAAAAGCATGAAACCTTGCATCATCTATGTTTAAAATTCTCCAAATTTGTGTCTATTTTTTTTATATATACTAAAATGAAGACATGCTTTTAAATTCAAAGAATATTGATAAAGTTATTTACAATAACAAAATACTCACATTGATAATAAAATTTGATCCAATAATATTGTAGATTATAAGTCAAATTCTTACCTAATAGATCAATATTTGTTGTCAATACGTGCTTAATTTTATCCATAGCTATATGGCTGATTACAATTTATATCAGCACATTTTCATTTAATGGAATAGTGTTTCTTCATGTTCATGTATTCTTGGAGATCAGAGATAACTTTTTTTTAGCCCGACAGAGATAACTCGAACTTAGTAACTACAAATAAAAAATGATGATTTGCTGCATAGACTCGAAACTTTATATTGATCAAAAGATCAAAGATGATAGCTCCAGTGTCTCTTTCTTTTAGCCTTTTTTTCTGTTTTCTTAAATAGTTTTAGGCTTTTAGCCTCAGTTATATTATATTGAACATTGAACAAACGAAAATATTACCTATCTCTTTCAATTAAACAGTCAATCAGATTCCATTCACTGGGTAAAAGAGGGTTCATTATCCCTAAAAACGCTTATGACATTTTTATTCTTCAAAATCCACAAAAATTTCTCAATAAAATTCCACAATACCTAATCCAAAACGTAATTTAAAATCCAAGAAGGCGCTTACAGGCTCTCAGGATCTTGCCTCCTCCACCAGTCTGCTTCTTCTTCTTCTTCGTCACCGATCTTCTTCCTCCGTTTGATTCTCCTTCACCGTCCTCTCCAATCGACGGACCCAATGCCACGTACTGGTCATGGATCCTGCAATACCTCTCTGACACCGACGACGATCTTCTCATTGAGAACGCCCTCTTCATCGTACCCTGAAGCCCGGTCGCCGATGAAGACACCGACGCGCTCCGACCCAGAACCACGCCGAATATCTCTCCATCTGGATGCTCGCCCACAGCTTCTCCATCGTCATCTTCTTCTGCTCCCCCAGGTGAGGATTTCTCCGCCTTGTCCTTCTCGATCTGGTTTGGCTCCTCTGTTCTGGTGATTTTACTGGCGTTTCTGGTCAGTTTTGGGGTTTCAATGAAGGAGAAGAAATCGGGAAAATCTATGGATCTTGACTTGGGAGTGTTGCCACTAGGATTGATCTTGGAATACCCGTTCATCTTGAAATTACATATATAATCAATGAGGAGTAGATATGATAGACAGACAGACAGGGGGGGGGGTGAAGTATGCGAAGGGGCAGAAGAAGCTGTGTAAGTATATATGTATGTGCACAAGAGGACAATCAATGCAGGTGAAGTGTTTGACTGAATGTGTTTGAGAGAGGAAGAAGGTGATAAGGATGTGTGTGTGGTTGAGAATTGAAAAAGTAGATTTGACTGATTTGTAGTTGAAGCTGTGAAAGCTGAGAAACTGTAATTGGTATTATCTGTGTCGTGTGGTTGAATTTGGTAATCTGAAGACTGAAACTGAAAAGAGTGAACTTGCTTGGAAGTGAGGGAGAGAGACAGGGGGACAAATTAAGATAAGGCGATCGGGCAATAGAAAAATTTCTATTTAGAAAATTAAATTAAACTAGATTATAATATGTTCTTGGCATGAATCCACAATGAGTCATGTGGTATATAGCTCATAAATAATGCAACATTTTATACTGCTCGAGATTTATGACTTTCTGCGAGAAATGTGTTTTCTATGTTATAGTGTTAATTCTAACATGATAATTTAAGAAATTGAAAATTTGATGATAAATTCTTGAAATTTAATAATAATAATAATTTATTATGGTGATTATTTGATTAATTTTTTTCAAGGAAGGAACAAGTTCCAAGGGGTTCTTGTGGGCGCGTGTGATGGGCGATTTGGGCATTTGGCATAAATGGTCGAAGTCAATTATTGAAGACAGGTTGCCCTTTTGTACATTTTTTTTCTCTCACCCACATATGACATGTCTCAATGAATTTTGGCGATGTCTTTTTTTTTTTTAATTCGAATTTTATCAATTGTCAATATCATAAGCCAAAATATCTCAATATTAGACTTCTTTCCTTTTTAAATTATAAAATATTTTTAAATATTTGGATGGAGGCTCCCCACTTTTTGTTTGGATGGTAAAAATAACCCTCCCCTCCAAAATAAGGGATAAGGAGGAGAGATGCATAATTTTGTTATATTAGAACTATTATATTTCTATTATAATTTGATAATATAAAAATGTCCCTCCTTTACTTCTTCCACCTAATACTGTCACTGTTTCTCCTTCCATTCAAGTCATTGTCTGTGTTGTAGATTAGGTTTTTTTGCTGAGGCTCCCTTCTTTCATTTTATTTTTGTTATTTTTCTATTATATGTTAATAAATTTACTACTTGTTCATACCTTTATTTTATGAACTATGAATAAACTATTATTGAATGTATTATTTGCAATATATATTCGCCCTCCATTTTTATATATAAAAAGTTTTTTGAAATTTTTTTGTCCCTAAATATAAGAGGTTGTTAGTATTTTTTAATGAATGGACCATTATATCCTTATTAAATTTAAAAAAAGATAAGTACTCTCATTAATTTACTTAAAAAAAAGATATTCCTTTTTTACTTACAATAATTAAAAGCAAAATTAGGATGTTATTATGCTTTTAATTAAATAACTAGCTTTTATTGATTTGCGAGATTTGGTTAAAAACATATTATATATAGGGACGGAGAGAGTATGAATTATGGATAATTATATGCTTATAATTATATATTAAAAACATTAACCACTATATTTTATAAGGAAAAAAAACTTATTAGGATAAGGGTAAAATTGTTTATAAATATTTATTTTTCCTCCCCTCCCCTCCTAAATCAAATAAGGTATCACCCCCCTCTATTAATTGAAACCCCTTCCCTCCATTAAAATATCTCTCTTCCCCTCCCCCCTCGAATAAACAGATCTTTAAACAAAATCACATATACTAATAAAATTTATTAAATACACTCTTATTTTTTAAAATATAAATATAAATTTTCAAAAATTCCTATAATTTAATATTCCATGTGTTAAAAAATATTAAAGAGAGAATATATGAGAACAATAATATTAGAAAAACATTATTAATGAAATTTTATTTTTGATGAAATATCTTATAATTTTGGATACTAAATTTGTATTAAAAATGTTTTATAATTTGGGAGGGAGGGAGTATTATTTTATTCAAATACTAATATCATTTTTTGGGTGATCAAAATATTAATATCTTTCCCTGTATTATTATCTGCATGCTATGCAGATTATCTGGTTTGTTTTGGACTGAAATATCTAGGGGTTTAGATATATAGATTGTTATTAAATTACTTGAATTTGATTTATTAAAATTTCCAATGTACTTAAACTTTATTTATTAAATAAAATAGTGTATCCAGTATCAAGGTTGTTTAATTGAATTATACATTAAAATTTAATTGTCAGTTCATTGATATTTCAAAAATTCATTCAATCAGTAATCAAATATAACCGATTTATCAATATAAAAAAATATAAAACTGAGAATTCATAACAAATCACACTATTGGTAAATTATGAATAATAAGAGTTATTCATTGTATTACACGGAATAATTTTTTTAGCAAATATCAATTATTATTAAAGTAAAACAATTACATGAACCCCCTCCAAAAAAAAAAAGCTAGGTAAGTAACAGTTTTTGGGCCAAGAAAAATGAAAAAGTAAAAAGCAGCAAAAACGGACACGACTAAAATATTAGAGTGAAAACATATGAAATAATAGTAATAAATTATAAAATGTGAGGACATGTTTGGTCTTTGTTTTCGAAAATTGTTTTCTGTTTTTTTTAAAATAAAAAACTTATTTGAGTAAGTGTTTTGAATTTAATTGTCTTTAAAACTGTCCTCATTTATTATTTTTTTAAAAAGTAAAAACATCATAAAATTATTTTTATTTTTAAAATACACTACCTTTAATTATTGAAAAATATGATTAGCTTATTTAATTTCTATTATAAACCATTACCATTAATTATGTATAATCATCACAATCAACCTATTTTTTAATTTTAAATTTACGTAACCAAATAGGTTTTCATTTTATTTTTTTAAATAATTCTAAAAACTATATTATAAAACAGTTTTCTAAAACAAAAAATAAGGGGAAAAAAACCAGATAGGCCCTTAGTATCCTTTATAATGTGTGTAAATGTATGTGCGTAATTGTGTATATACATGATCATTACAATAAAAATAATATTAAGTGGAAAGAACATAATGCCCTTTGAACATTATTAAGTATTCGGATATGTACCAAAAAAAATTTCTATTCGGATCCTTGTGAGAAATACTCACAATTAATCATAATAATACTCAGATCTAATTAGTAATATATGATGAATATCATGTAGTTATGTGAGAAAATAATATCAATATTAAATAAAAATAAATATCAATAAATAATAAAATATAAAAAATCATAAATAATTCATATGTTACTGATTGCCTAGTTTGACACACATGCACACAAATATCAATGTATTTTTTATTTTTAAAATTAAAATATCTAATATAAGTTCTGATACAATTACACTAGCACACTTCTAGGACGAGTCAGAGAGCATATCAGCATATGGAAAGAATAATAATCACATGGTTTTGCATCTTTGGTTTGCCCATAATCCGTAAATAATTGATTTCCCCCACTTTTTTTTTTTTTTTGACTCTGTTAGGCAGGCTGTGTGGAGTCTTTTAAAATCTTGTCCGTCAAAATTAAATGCATTATTGTATTGATATCTAAACTGCTAGATTACTACATTACATTGAATCCATTTACTTATTACCTAATTAGAATTTTTTTTAATAAATCAAGTAGTTTGGAACATGACAAACTTACCATATATAAAAAATCCATTTCACAAATTCTCATGCAGCTGATTCATTAGATCCTGTGAACTGTGAATATGAGAAAATAATTTGGCATTGCGAATACCAATAAATATTGTTTCCAAACTAGGGTAAAATTCAAGACTACTACTTTTAAAAAATTTCAAATTTTTGGCCATAAAATTACTAGGGAAAACAAATTTTGAAGTTCTCAAAATTTCATTCATTTGCAAGCCGGTCATGTGTTTCAAGATGTCAAATATATTATTTTCATTCTTTGAATGTATTAAATAAATCATTTTAAAATATTAAGTAAATTCAGTCTAAAGTTTTGCATCAGCTTCAAAAGTAATAGTTAACAAAGACAACTGGAGGACTATGGGTGGTTGAGAAAGGGGTGGAATTATACTTAAACTTAAGCATTTCAACTTCGTAACCATTACCTTTATACAAAAATTATTGGCTGTTTCTCTTTTTGTTTTTCATTCATTCCTCTTGGTGTAAGGGTGGGTTTGAAAAAAAAAATGATGAAGAGTAAAATACATTAATTTTCTTCTAGTTTTGCCAAAATTATTAAACAAGTAAAACTTAAATAAAATTCAATAAATTACTTCGTTAGTAATGGAATTGTGAGACCTAACTTTATAAGAAGTTTATATTTTTAGTTAATCAAATAAGAGAAATTTCACAATTAAGTTTAACTTTCCCTCCTACTTACCCCTAACTAATTGACCTTATTATATATAAATAACCAGGTGGAGTGTTTAATACAAGTATAAGGGTATTTCAATTAATTTAATTATTCAATAATCTTCTTCGATGTGAATTGTTCTGGTTATCATTGAAGGCTAATCTAACGAACCATGAGACATGCTAATTGGAAAAGGTTGACTACGGCTTATAAAACCCTCTGTGATTGGTTCAGCTAAAAGTGTCAGTCCACACGTGTCCACAAAATCTCCATTCGGTCAAACCCAAACCAAAATTTACTACTGCTCACTCCCTCCTCGTGCTTCTTTTTACTCACGTCTCTCTCCCTCTCTCGCTTCTTCTCTCTTCATTATAGGGTTTGCTTTTTCTCTCACCTCCCCTCTTTCTTGGTCTATGTCTATTCCCTCGAAGACTTGAAACTTTTCTTCCCGGAAGTTCCTGTAATCGTCTTGTTAGGGTTTCGGAACCGGTGCTACGAATCTTGCATTGCTGGATTTGATTGCCAATTCTTGAGTTCCCCAGTTGGCTGTCTACCTCATTCGGAAGGAGCTTCGCTTCTATTATGAACCTGGCGGAGGAGTTACTGTGAACAGTGATGAGCTTCCATGCTTCTTGATTATGTATTGATTTTACTTTAGATTTTTCTATTTTTATGAAGGGGTGACTAAGAATGTGTTTTTATTGATGTGCCTGCCAGCCCCTTGTGCGTTGGGGACTTCGGGTGGGGCTGGATGTGTATGAATGTATCCAAGCTCATTAACTTCGTGGGGCAGTGAGCAGAGTTCAGTGGGGTACTTAATCGGTGAAATGTGTTTATTTTTTCCGGTTTTTAATTTAAATGTAAAGGGTGAAACCTTTTTCCCCTTCTGCATTGGCTTGAGCTGAAGATTTTTCATTATTTGAAATCGTAAGTGAGTTGGCAGATATAGATCACTGTAACAGTTTGAACTATAGTTCTGTCCATTGTTAAGGTTACATACCCACGGAGTTTTCTAGTTCATAAGTATATGCATTATTTGCTTGACGGAGGAGGCGATTTGATATTAATTTTGTGTTAATTATGTTTATGCATAAGTTTGCTGGGTTGCTGACTTTGTTTTGGTTTTAGCTAGGGGAGTAATGTGCTGAGTTATGGAGCTCAAGGCTTCAGCTCAAAAAGCTGCTGAGATTGCAATTGGATCTATTGGGCGTGGATATGACATCTGCAATGATCTGAGACTTAAGTACTGCAAAGGAGACCCCAAAAATTCACTTCTAATCGAGATAGATGAAGATGATGGAAGAGAAGTGGTCCTACCCGATGGGGTGTCTATTCCACATGTTTCAAAATCAATAAAATATGATAAAGGGGAACGCACTAGGTTCAGGTCTGACGTTCTTTCTTTTCAACAGGTAATTTTAATTGCATCTCTACGTGGGCAATTGTTGTTGTTATTAGTTTACTTTGTTGTTATTAGTTTACTTTTAAAGGAGGATCTATGTTTGGGCGACTAAAATAGAATGTTTATTTGTTAATTGATTAGAAACTGTGTGCATTCTCATGCAACACTGCACACATTTGTTTCAATTTCTTGGTAATTTAATTATGACTTCTTGCATGGCATGCTCTGTTCTTCTTAAATATCATAACTCAATGAGCTATAATGCAAAGTAGTTCTCCCCCCCCCCCCTTTTTGATAAAAAGATAATGCATGGTAGTTTTAGTTCTTGAAATAACCAGAAGTCCATAAATTTAACCATCCATAACAAAGAGGCTATATTCCCAGCTGGCCATCGGTGTGGCATGTTACTTTAAAGGCATGCCATATGGACAGACCTTAAACACAATTGTTTTCCACAATATACAGGTTCACATATGTTTTTTCGGCCCTCTCACTCTCACTGGCTCTCTGTTTCTTTGCATGTTTTCAGATGTCAGAGCAGTTCAATCAGGAACTATCTTTGACAGGTAAAATTCCCTCTGGCCACTTCAATGCCATGTTTGAATTCTCTGGAAGTTGGCAGAAAGATGCAGCCCATACCAAGACCCTTGCTTTTGATGGGGTATTTATTACTCTTTACACTGTTGCATTAGAGAAATCTCAGATGGTACTCCGTGATCATGTCAAAAATGCTGTACCATCATCATGGGATCCACCTGCATTAGCAAGGTAAATATTGGTCTTTGTTCTGACCAACATCAAATTTCTTGTCAAATGAACTATTATTAACCCTGAATTATATGTTGGAATCATGGATTTCTTGAATGTTGTAGATTCTTAGCCATTTGAGCTTCTGTGGTACTATGGTAGATTTGTTTATTGAAAGATGGTAGTGATATTTAGCAGTAGCTTGCGTGATATGTAACTTCATGTGGGTTAAATGGTTTGTAATTTATTTCTGTAATATGCTTGCCTCTTTATTTTATCATGTTTTAAATCCTCCACCTATAGTTATAAGGGGTTGCTACCGTTCCTGTATTGAAACTTATCTTATGTCTCTTCCAAAAATTGGAAAAAAAAATCTTTAGGACTTACATGTCTATGATTTATTGTCATCATACAGTAGTATTAAATGCTTATCATAACACAATAAATGAGCTTAAAAACACGATTTCCCCCTTTGGCCATGATTTAGTTATACCTGATTTGTTTCAACTTGTGGTTGCATCTGACCGACTGCTTTCTTGCTTTGATGAAGCCCAACTTCATTGAGTGGGAAAAAAAAAAGTTTTATGTTCTGCCCAAATTTTCTTGCTGATCAACATCTTGGTATATAAAATATTCTAGCTGGTAGTTCCCTAGTGATAACTTTTTAACATGATGGTCTCTTTGTGTGCCAGTTTGTCGCGATTGAAGATCTTTGTTTACATCGAACTATTCATTATCTTTGGTCTCCTTGCTTGAATTTCATTTAGATTGCGAATAGAAAACTTGATTGATGGTTGCTATAAGATCATCATAATTCATATGGATCTGTAGTCTCCTATGTTTCTAGTTATGTATAATATTTCTGAAATAATTTATCCAATCATCCTGTTGGCACCAGCTGGAGCCTGGAAGGGACATACAAAATTGAGTTCTGAAATTGGGTCAACAGGCTTGGTCAGACTGATGCTTGTCACATGTTTTTAACCATACCTTTATCTCAGAGTTGAGACTACAATTAATATTGCCATTCATTGTAATTTCAGGTTTATTGAGACCTTTGGAACACATATCATTGTTGGTTTGAAGATGGGTGGAAAGGATGTAATCTATTTAAAGCAGCAGCATTCATCAACTCTTCAACCTGTTGACGTTCAGAAAAAATTGAAGGAGATAGCAGATAAGAGATTTTTAGATGCCAATGGACAATACAACATTGCTTCTGATCAAGTTTACCCAAATGACAAGGTTTATAGAAAACATCTCTACGCCCATCCTCAATATGATTCACTTTAAAATCAGAATATTGAAATCGTTCTATTCCCCTTTTTCTTATTCTTTTTCCTCAAGTTTTTTTTTTTCGTTGCTTCTATGACATTGCAAATTAGGCACATACATGACGCCTAATCTCTTTAAAAAGTATTGGAAGAAGAAAGGTGCATAGCAATGAATTCAATATTCTATCAATGGTAACTTAGAATCCTATACGCCTTGCTCTATTTCTTTTGACATTAATAAAATCTCATTTTTCACAAAGTATTCTTAATGGAAAGAAGACAAGAAAAGCAGTTACATTGCAATGTCCTTGCGTTCCCATTTCTATCTATGGCCTATAGAGTTCTAGGATTTCAGGTGTGATAGAGGGCAGATGCTTCCACCTATTATAGGATCATTATGAACGTATTGGAGGACTAGGTTCTAAGAAAGGGGGGCCCATATTTGATGAGTAAGTTGCATCTGGTGTGGGTTGAATAAGGTCTTATCTTGGTATCCATATATATATATATATATATATATTCTTGAATCTTTTGAGAATAGGTGGAAGTTTGTCATGATTTAAAAAAAAAAAAAAGTTGCAATAATTAGTTTTTTTTTTTGGCCAAAGCAATAATTAGGTTGAATAACGCATTTATGGTATAGTGTACAGCATGCATGTGTTTATTTTTCTTGGCAATTGAAATTTTGAAATTTATACTAAATGAAGTGATCATGCAGACATCACATTACGACTATCTCTGAGTGGATGGCATTGAGATTTGATGAACTTCTAAACTCATATTACTCTTGGATGTCTTGTTGATTTTCCCAATAAATGGTAGATGTAACATTCTCAGTACGTGAAATAAATTTTTTTTACTCGAGGCATGCAAGTTTTTATATTTTATTGAATCAAATCTTCTCAATGGAACTACCCGTTTTGTAAGGGTAACTCATTTTGATTTTTATTGGACTTTTTGCTTCCCTTCAGTTTGGGATCAAGGAGCTGAGGTTTGCTAATATTAGTCCATCGAGTTCTTATTCTCATAAGGAGGTGAGCTTTAGAGAATTAGCCTTGAAATTCTTTCCTAGTTTATACCTAAACTAGTGTGATGTTCTTAAATTATTTTACTTGCAGGATATTGTAAGCATCTGCAAGAGGAGGGGTGGAAAAGATGGCAGAAGCTTATCCCATAATGGGTGGTTACAGACTGTTCAGTCGGAACCTGATGTAATCTTAATGTCTTTCATACCTATTACATCTCTTCTTAATGGAGTGCCGGGGAGTGGATTCTTGAGCCATGCCATAAATCTTTATTTACGATGTGAGCAACATTGTTTCTTACTTCAATGTTAGTATTTAATATCAACCTAGTATAAAAGGCTTCATCACTTCACATACATTAATCATTATTTTAGATAAACCGCCAATTGAGGAGCTCCACCAGTTCTTGGAATTCCAGCTGCCAAGACAATGGGCACCTGTATTCAGCGAACTACCTCTTGGTCCACAGCGGAAACAACAAAGTTCTGCATCTTTGCAGTTTAGTTTAATGGGGCCCAAGCTTTATGTAAACACCACAAAGGTAAATGTTCTTGATTCTTGGTGTTTATTGGTTGTGTTCGGGATTACAAGAAATCATGTTTACATGTGTCCATTGTTTTTTTTTTTTTGGGGTGGTATGGATAGTAGGTTTGTTTTTAATAGTGCATGTGTGCTGGTCCTCGATGAACTTGGTGCTTTTTCACATAAAGATGCATCTTTCCGTTATAATTTAAATTAAATGCATTCTACTGTTACCGTTGACTCACCGTTTTTGAAGGTTGGATGTCATGAAGTTTGTTGTCATCTTTTTTTGTTGTTTTAACTGAATATAGGAGCTGATTGGACTTCATTTTTTTATTCATGTTTTATTGTTCGATCATAGACGATCCTTTTTTTTTGGGGGGGAAGTATGCTAAAATTAGCATATTTGTTCATTTTGTTAACAGGTTGATGTTGGTAAGAGGCCAGTGACTGGTCTCCGTCTGTATCTTGAAGGTAAAAAAAGCAACCGCTTAGCCATCCACTTGCAGCATCTTTCATCTCTTCCAAAAGCATTTCAGCTTGAAGATGATCCAAATGGAAACTTTAGACGGGAGCACTATGACCGAAAATTTTATGAGAAAGTTCAATGGAAGAATTTCTCTCATGTGTGCACTGCTCCTGTGGAATCGGAGGAGGATCTTTCAATTGTCACCGGAGCACAATTACAAGTTGAGAATTATGGTATAAAAAATGTTCTCTTTCTAAGACTCCGATTTTCCACCGTGTTGGGAGTTGCCTTAGTAAAGCATCCTGAGTGGGATGGATCTCCAGGGCTGGCAGCCAAGTCAGGACTCATATCTACACTGATCAGCCAACACTTCACAGCGACATTTCAGAAGCCACCTCCACGTCCTGCAGATGTTAATATAAACTCTGCTGTTTACCCAGGTGGCCCTCCTGTTCCTGTTCAAGCTCCTAAGCTTCTTAAGTTTGTCGACACAACCGAGATGACCCGAGGACCACAAGAGACTCCCGGCTATTGGGTTGTCTCTGGAGCAAGACTTGCTGTTGAGAAGGGCAAAATCTCTCTGCGAGTTAAGTATTCATTGTTGACTTTAATACCAGATGAAGAGATTGATGATAATTAGATGGCTATACTTCCTGGTATATCCTTTGGTAGAATGCTAGTGGTATTGGGCTAAAGATGCTCGGTTGGAGAAAGAGGGGGCCATGTTTGTGAGAAAATTAATGTCAGTACTCAGTCTGGTATATAGAAGGAAAGCTCTTGTAATCAGAGGAATTTGAAGATAATCAAGAAAGATGACGATGGGAAGGACGGAACGGTGGGAATATTTTTTTTCTTTTTTTCTTTTCATTTCTTTTCCTTTTCTTAGATGGTGGCTAATTCTCTACGGGTTTAGATGTCTTCATATACGCTTTGAATTTTCCTGCAACTTCTTCCTTTCTGAGTCATGCGTTAAATATAAAGTTTAAGCATTTACAGTCCAGCTGCAGAATGACTTGTTTAGAAGCGACTCTCAGTTTGGTGGGTGGTTCTATGAATTCATCTTGTTTGGAGTCCAGGTGGGTGACACGATGTATCTGACAAAAATCGTGTAAACTGATACAGTAACATTCAAAATGCTGTCACAGATAGTGAAACATTGTCAAATCACATATAATGATACATCAATATATTGTTTTGAAATATCTAGTGCATAGTTAACTAACGCAAGGAGCTAATGAAGATTTGTCCCAGGGGATTTATGGGTGTGGGTGAATCTAATGAGTTTTCAATTTCATTGACTCATTGTATAATTATGCATCTCATTACAAGTAATGGAAACTATCTGATGGTATATTTTTCTGTGCATTGGGTTAATTAAAGTTTATTAAATTGAGTGGTTAAAAAGGTTTTAACTAAGGAAATGAAAACTAGACTGATCTTTAAATAGGCTGCTTTAAATAGGCTGGGGCAATGATTTAAGGATTGGTGGTTTAATTAGGGGTTAATTTAGAGTCAAGATCAGTTATTATTAAAATAATGTAATTTAATTAAAATCGGGTGGTAAAGTGACTAATTTGTTTAGAAGCAGTTTTTGGTTGCCAATGATTTTTCATATTTGTGATAATGACATCTGATTATTCTATGGACTGTAGCTTCGTGATAGTGACAGAAGCAGGACAAGTGTCCGGATCATCAGCAGGTTTTGAACTTGTTGGTGGATAATCATTGCAAATTAAGCTCGTCCACCATATTTGGGATTTACTTTTTTGTTTCTTAAAAAACAAATATTTATAAAGTATTTGAGATTAGGGTAGAAAAGAGGGGAATAGAAATTTAGAAAATGAAGTTACTGTTAGTTAGTCATGAGGACTTTCATTAGTTAAACAAGTAATTGAACATTTAAATTCTAACATTTATGTATGTACTCATTTTGTCATTGTACGTAAAAAGTTTTTTAGAACATTTTTTATCCTTTAATATAAGAGGTTATTAGTATTTTTTTTTTAATGAATGAACTATTATGACTTTATTAAATTGGAAAGATAAAAAAATAAGCATTTTCATTAATTTACTTAAAAAAAAAAGATTCATTTTTTATTTATAATAATTAAAGAAAAAATTAAAATATTATTATACTTTTAATTAGATAATTAATTTTTATTAGTTTGTGTGATTCAGCTAAAAGTATCTTATATATATATGGACGAGGGAGTAACGACTTGATCAAAAAAGATCCTCAGTACATTGGGAAAAATACCGGCCGGAACCTATTCCTTGTACAATTAAAAAGGGGAAGAAAAAAAAAACTAAATTTTACTCTTTCCGGTCTAAATTGCAAGACACTTCTAGCTATATTTTATATACCAATACAAGTAATTATTTCGTTACTTCTATGAAAAACTAACATGTCTTTCCCTTTTGCCATTAACAGTTAACACCATTATAAAGAGTGAGAAGTGTTTAACCATATTATACTCCCTTTAATCATATTTACAAATCACTTATGGCATGTTTTATCATAATTAAAAAAAACTTTAAACATCATTAAATCTTTCATAAAATTTGTTAAGTTTACACCTGTACCCCTAATAAGAACAAAAAAAAATTATAATTTTTTTAGCATTTAATAAGGATAGAAAGGTAAAAATAAATATAGAAAATAATTAAATATCCTATAAAATGATCAAAATTAATATTATCTTTCTACCCTATAAATAAGACTAGAGGAATCTCTCTCATGCCCACATTAATTC
Organism: Prosopis cineraria; assembly: GCF_029017545.1. Taxonomy (NCBI): domain Eukaryota; kingdom Viridiplantae; phylum Streptophyta; class Magnoliopsida; order Fabales; family Fabaceae; genus Prosopis; species Prosopis cineraria. The sequence continues at coordinate 4,298,474 of NW_026555342.1, read as the reverse complement.
AGGGGTAAATTTAGAAATATAATTTTGAAAAGTATCAAGTGTACTATATTTTGAGCTAAGTTTAGTTAGGAAAAAATGCCATAAAATTCGGAATAATGGAATATACATTAATTTATTCTTTATATTAGTTTCTTTTATTTTATACTATTTTAACTTGAATAAAATTTAAATTCCAATGGTGGATTCGTATAGAAAGTAACTATGCAACTTTTGAGGCATAAAGCTTTGCGCGGTGTTCACGGAGCAGCGTAGTGGAGTCCCTTTTCTGTTGGCTACGTCTAGGGGTGTTCACGGGACGGGACGGGATCGGGACACCCCCGTCCCGTGTCCCGTCCCGAAAAAAAGATCGGGACTGAATTTTGGTCCCGTGTCCCGTCCCGTCCCGATAGTCGTCCCGTCTCGTTAAGAGTCGGGACGGGATCGGGACAAGATAAATAGAATAATATCGAAAAAAGATTTGGATAATATCGTTCATTAAAATTTTAAATCATATAATTTATTAAGTTTAAAATCAAAACAACACAAGCACATAAATAACAATAATTTAAAATTAATTATTGAATTATATTAATCATAACTACATATTATAATAACAAATACAAGTGATATTTATGCTATAAGATTAACAACAACAGACAAGTCAAACACAATATCAAATCATTATTCTTCTACTTTAGTGAAGATGAACTAAGCTAATTACTCTTCTAAAAATAAGCAAGAAATATATTATAAATAAAGGTTATTAAATAGATAGATATAAGAATAAATTATATTAATATAATTAATATATTATAAAGAAAGATATCGCCATATTTACTTCATGCCATTAAAATTATCAATATAAAAAAACTTTAGTTTTAAATAAGAATTACAAGTATTAAAATTATAATTGATATAATTAATATAAGTATAAATTATATTAATATAATTAATATATTTAAAATAAAAAATAATATATATAATATTCGGGACGGGACGGGACGTCCCGATAGTAATCCCGTGTCCCGTCCCATCCCGAACCCCTTTCCTGTCCCGTCTCGTAAAGTCCCGTCCCGATTATTTTCGGGTCAGGACAAGACCTGTCCCGATATGATCTGGATGATACCGGGCCAATCGGGACGGGTCTAGGCTGAACACCCCTAGCTACGTCTATGCTCAAGTTGGAGTTCAATTTTGCTCAATCCCCCCAAAAAAAAATTGACGAAACTCAACATATTTTGTGACCAATGGTAAAACATGAAAGTATTAAACAAAGTTTATACAAGGACAAAACTTGTCAATATTTTCAGACATCTATTGCCGGATTTTTTTAATAAAATTACATAATTTGCAAGATTGTTTTTCAAATAATCAATAATTTCATATAATATCATTGAAAATACCCATGCTATATATTTAGTTGTGAAACTATAAATAAATTCAAAAAAAAAAACTTTCAATAGTTAGCTAAAATCTAATGGAACCCCTTGCGCGATTCGTCCGAGCTCTAGTTAAGCAATGGAATTTGAATTTTTTCAAGGGGAGAAAAATAGGTTGAGCTCCTGAAAACGAGTGACACAGAGTGTAAGTATATGAAATTTATTCAGACCAGAAAAAAAGTAACAAGAAATTTAAGGTTTTTTCTTTAGATTCAGTTCCTTTTCTCTTAATCTCTTATTAAGATCTAAAAAGAAAGAAAGTACATGGAATTTGAACTTTACAAATCTCTAACTTCTTATGATCTAAATCTATCTTGATTAATTTCTAACCCCAAGAGCCAAAAGAACATGCATTGAAATATATATAACATAAATACTTGATAACCTCTGGTTGAGTATACAAAGATCACAGCTTATGGTAGAATAGAATTAAACCACCAAACAAAAGCTAATCAAATACAAAGCATTGTTCATGGGAAGGCCAATGAATTCCTTCCCTGGAGCAAGGCAGAGGAGCCGGTTTGGCTATGAAGGTTGGATATTGCTGCCCTGGCATCATTACTGACAAATCTGATGCATAAGATCCTGAAACCTGTCCCAAACATCAATTATGAAAATAAAAGCTCAGGCACTGCTACAAGGTTGTTGCCTTTTAGATTATCTCATTTTAGAGGGGGAAAAATGACTATTATTTTGAAGGTTCGGTCAAACCAGATGATCCATATTTGTTAATTTGTATAAACAAGATGGATCGGTATCTAGTTAGCTTGGATTTCTCCAAACTACAAATTAATCAGCCATGGTGTGTTTAGTAAGGTTCAAGTGCAAACAACATGAATGAATGAACAGAAAAATTAGGAAATATCAGGAGTGAGGTGTTATGAAGAGACTTACAGTTTGTCTATTTCCATGTTTTCTGGCTGTTCCTGATTCCAGGGAATCCAGCAAAGATTCTGGTGAAGAATACTCTGATGTTGGTTTGAACAAGTGTTCAAATATGGCCATTATAAGGAACATTGAGATCAAAATGGCTGTGGCAACAAAACCAAAAGAAATGGCATTCATAGATGTCCCAAAGCTTCTCCAAGGCGCTTCCTTGTCAATCCCTGCTTGTGTTGGGCCTGGTTCTGAAGTTGTGTAGATGTTCCATGGTTTTGATCTTTCGTTATTAAAATCATTCATGGTCAACCTCTATGAAAGTTTTCTTCCCCCTTTTCCAAACCGTTTGATTCAGTTTCTGATTTTGTGAAGACAGCTAAAGAATTACTGTCTGGAGATTACTGTAAACTTGTTAAATCTGATTCAGCTAGGGCTGCAATTCTTCACAAATATGTCTTTGTCCGTTTGAAGAGTTGTTCAATCCCCTGAAACAAATGATAGCCAAAAGATTAGCAATTTCAGATGCAGAGCTCACAAAAGAAAAAGAACTCTATTCTGAAGATATGAAATTTTCATATTATGAAGATGAAGATGAGTGTTAAAAATTTAAAGTACAATGAACCTCAAATCACCAAGGAAATGGTAACTTCTCAGCTGGATAAATCATCGTGTGGTCCATCGCCAAAAAACCACATCGAGGTAAAAAGTAGCATCATGATAGAACATTTTCAAGGATTTCTACTTTCCAGAAATCTTATATTTTTCTAGGCTTTATCATGAAAGCTCAACTCTGAAGTACTGAAAATTAGTTGGTTTCATGAAAATCATTCCGTCCAAGCAGAAAAAATACAACATGATCGAAGCCTTATATAACATGTTTTCATTTCCATTCCCAAAAATTTGGTTTAAACTACAATATCAGGAGATCCCCTAGTGAGAATAATTATGAAAACTCAAGCTAGGATCAAGCAGCATTTAATCACAGCAACAGTTAATGCATCATTAGCCATCTGCAACTACAAGGCAAATAGACTCAAAAAAAAAAAAAATGGAGAAATCAAAGCCACTTATGCTATCTTCACAGATCATGTAAAATGACATGTATAAGAAGTCATCCACACTCAAACAATCCAAGTGAAGTAACCATTCTTGGTGGAAAATATGAGAAATTCAGAGAAATAATTGATTGTCTAAAAGTACATGCTCCAATCCAACCTGTGCAAGTACATTTCTGCTTAAATGATGACAAAGCCGCAGAACAGAAAACTCAAGATAGAGAAAGAGGGTCGGTAGTTCCAGAAATGCAGTACAACAAGCAATTACAATGCTAGTGAGATGGGAATGGCATGATAATATAATAACACTGCTGATTGATGATGATAATATACTCCACCTAAATAGACCCTTATGCATCTTGAGTTCTTGTCATGGATTGACACGAATGAGACAACAAACTTACCTTACTGCTTCTTCTTTGTGATATAAAATGATTTGGATCACCAAGTAGGCTGGTTTTCCAGTTTCTTATTAACAGCTATCTTCAAAGCAAAGAACACCAAACTTCTCTCTAAGCGTCACACAAGCATGATGCTCACCTCCAGTTAGCTTTATACCCAATAGAAAATGTAAAGACAAAGTTATATGATAATCCTATTGGTACACTTTTCTATTTATGTTTTTCCATGTCGATGATCCTGATGCCTAACTTATTGAATACTATACATTGTCTGAAGAAGCAAACTTAAAGAAATAAAAAGAATGGGCCTTGCTGTCTGGAGAGCTAGAACAAGAATTTCCAACAAGGTGCTTTTAAAAGTAGTCATATTTTAAAGCTGGATTTCATCAAGGCTGCTCTTGTTCTTCTTAATCCAACCCTTTGAGTCACATGAATAGTGGCCCTTGGTGGGGACAGGTTCAAGCTATAATTTCAAACCACTCCAATTAGAAATGACAACATTCCTTAGATAAATATGAATCTAATAAGTATTTTGCATCTAAAGGCAACAGTTCTCATCATACACTATGATGATTTTTATGATTAAAATAAATACACCGAATAAGAAGTAGATAGATATAGATAGATAAATACCCACGAGTTTGGAAACTCAAAGACATGAGGCTCTTCTCTCTTTGATGACATTGAGATCTAAAGCTCCTTTTGATGGCATTAATGCTTGATTGATCCCCCCCCCTTAAATTCCAATACAACCTTCAAATGTAATCATGAAATATGGTTGCACTATCTTGCACAATCTCATAAAAATTTTCACTGACTAAAAGATGTGAAAACGAGGGGGGAAAGGCTGCTGTAATATATATATATATATATATATATGCGTGTAAATATTAACTCATACATTACAAAAAGAGAGAAGAAAAGAAAAAATTTATAGTAATGATTATAATAAATAATTAGTGAAAAGAGATAGAGTGTGTCAAAGATGGACATGTTACAGCTAAGCAGGAGCAGGAGAGCCATGATTCAAGAGAGGAAAGGGGAAACGGGTCTGTGGGGGGAAAAGGAAGAAAGCTAGTAAAGTGGTGATGTAGACCACTTTCATAGCTCATGTTTGGTCTAAAAAACACATGTTGAAAGGGCAAAAAATTCATAGCTTTTGTCAGAAACACAAGACCCAATAGGCATTGTGTTGTGATTTGCTAAGTTTTTCAAGCGAAACAAAATGCTTAAGGTCACGTTGCCAGCAACCCTTCCTCCGAAAGCATTGATGCCCACACATTACCATCAATAAAGCCTCATTATATATTCTTAATCACAAAAAACACTATGTGATTCAGAAAAAGAACGAAGCAATTATTACCCTAAACATGATTAATACACGAGAGAGAGAGAGGGAGAGAGAGATGGCGATTGCCTCAAATTCAAATGCATTGAGTGAACATGTTTTGTCAACGAGGCAATCACATCGTCTGAGTGAGATGAAAGCTCATCTGAAACAATCTTCCCCGGAAAAGGAGGGGGGAACCCTAAATATATACACAAAAGGGTTAGGGAAAATGTTGATGAGAACATCATTTTCACCTTAGAAATTGAGAAATCAGTAGGGTTTAGCTGTAAGGAGAAGCATCAATAATAACAGAGCAGTGGATGCTGATGAAGGAGGAGAAAATTTCACTGAGCTCTTCTTACTCTCGAAAAGAATGAATTGGTGAGGGCAATTGAGAAAAAGAGTCCGAATTACATAAAGTGATTGAAGCAGTAAGAAAATAGGGTTAGTTCAAGAAAAAGATGAATGTGACTTCCTGTTCGCCATTTGCATGTAAGACATTTTTTAAGGAAAAGACGGAGAGAGAGAGAGAGTGGTCCCATGACAAGAAAGCGCACTATGAGAAAAATTGGAGGAGAAAAAAAAAATTTGATACTATTGAAGAAGCAGCATGAAATATGAAATATTGGCGTGCGTTACTACTAGCTTTGCCTTTTTCTTTTCCGGTTTCGACCCAGGTCTCTCTCCTTTTTTTTTTGTTCCCTGTGACCTGGAGGTCTCTCTCCTTCTTAAGCAACCATGACTTGACTTTTTAAGTTTTACATTCACAATTTCTGCATATTCCAAACAAGAACGGTTAAATTGGTCGCAATCAATGTCTTGAGTTTGAGCATTTATGTAGAAAACATTGGTTCAATTATTTTTAATTACACCCGAAGATTCTTGAATCTAACATAATCAAATAGTTGTATAAAAAAATTAATATTTTCCTAACAATATATATTATTCCCCACATCTTAATTTATAAAACTTCTTTAAAAAAACTACATAACAATAAAATTTATTAAATATACTTTATAATTTTATTTTTTAAAATAAAAATATAAATTTTTAAAAATATCTTTTACAATTTCATTTAATACTCTTTTTGAAGGAATATTAAAAAGAGAGAATATGATAATAAGGATAATATTAAAAAAATATCGTTAATAAAATTTTATTTTTGTTAAAGTATTTTATATTTTAAAACAATAAATCTCCTATAAAAATGTCTTATAGATTGAAATGAAGTAAGATATTAATGTTGTTTTTATATGAGAATTATGTTGATCCTGGATATTTGCGAAGAAAATGTTACCTAATTTTTTTAAAACTATAGAAGCTGAAAATATTAAAAAAGAACTACAAGCATTAAAAGTAAAATCTAATTAAACCATAGGTACTGATGATTGTGTTTTCACTTAACAAAAAGGCATGTTATAATAAAACTTACTCCCTTGAATAATAGTTCTAAAGTATTTTTAGTTAGTTTATACCCTTTAATAAATTAAAGTAATTTAAAATTATACATTTTCTTTATATTTACTCGTATAGTAAATTTTTTTTTGTTAATAATACTTTTAGTTAAGGATATTTTTAGAGAAATATTATTAATTATATTTTCAAAAATTTAAAAAAATTATATTTTTAACATGATATTTTTTTAGTAAAAAATTGTCTGTGTCTAGAAGGACGAAGTCTTTTTCTTTCAGTTTTTTTAATTAAAATATACCTTATGTATTATGAAAACATAATTTATAGCTATATATATATATTAGAATATTTTTATTTATTTCTCAGTTGTATAATTAACAAATTCAAATATCCTTTTACTTTTCTGTATGTCTCTTTTACGAAAAATAGTTTTTGTAAAAAATTTGTATGGACCATATTTGGAAAGCTAATTTCATCAAAGAGAGAGCATTTTGCTTGGACTTTGTAGTGTCTTTGTGTGTGTTTATAATGTGTTGGATCTCAGTGTCACGTTCCATGTCTGCCTTTTATTCTTCTCACTTGGTTCAGTCATGATGAAGCCTCACCTGCTACCCATTCACTCTCATGTGTGTCAATCCTCATTTTATAGAAAAATTAAACAAATATCTTTTTTCAAAAACATATAAAAAAAATGTTTATTGTTGCAATTTATTTTGTGAAAGCAATCATATGGAAATTCAACTTCTTCAATAGCCAATCTCTTCGCACTGATTTTTTTTTTTTTTTTTTGTGGGATTCGGAACTAGGAAGCTCAGTAAAGGAGTTTACTAATAAAAAAAATTATGTACGTAATTGCTAGTGTTTGTATATTTATATATTTCTACTCGAGCTAATAAATTCTTTTCTCTCTTTTTAATTTATTAATTGTATAATTTTAGTGCTTCTTTGTTAGATATAAATCCTTAATTAATAATTATCATGTAACTTGGGACAAGCAATAAAAATTGAAGTTATTCAATGATAAAAATCAATTTGTTGAAAATTCAAACTCTTGGCATTTTTTTTTTACATATTTCTAGTCAATCTTAAAACTACTTTGTTTTCTCACTAAACATAGCTAAACCATCAATTCTAAATTATTGTGTAGTGTTTTTCAAAAAAGAAAAAAGAAAAAATTACTCTATATTAATATTGATATTGGGCCAATCCAATACAATGGGGCCCCTTTTTGGGCCATAATTGGGCCTCAACTATGCATTCCCGTGGCCAGTTGGGCTGAAGAATTTATCAGACCAAACGGTTCTTAATATCCATGTATCTAACTTTTAATTAATTTTTAAAACATGCTAAAATGATTTGTTTTCAATTCAATTGCTGTTGAGAATTGAGATTATAATATTGTGCTAAGGGGGTGTGGTGTAAAAGCACTCACTTTTTCCAGTTGAAAAAATTAAATTGAGACTTAAATCAATTTTTTAAAAACCAAAGGTAAATAAATCATTTCAAACACTTTAAAATTTATAAAGAAAATTCAAAAACTAGAGATAAAAAAAGGATATGAGATCATTTGTTCTGTTGACAACACAACTTTCTTAAAGCTCAATTGTCATCATCAATCTATCATTTGATTCACAAAAAGATATTATAGAGACAAATAATTTGAAACGACTAAAGTCTAAAATACAAATTTCAGTTGACAACCCATGAAATTTTTTTTAAGCAAGTGGCATGAATTATGAAATGATCAGTCGAGTCACAAAAAAAGAAATCTTTTGGCGCCAATAATCATAATAATAATAATTTAAAAGGAGAGAAATGACGTGTATCATATATTAAGAAGGATCATATTAGAACTATTTATTTTCATGATCAAAACTTAAACTCTGCTTTAAATTGTTCTCAATATTGTGATTAGGTACAATGAGACAACAATTATACGGATTAGAAATGCAAAAGCAATCATAACGAGTAATGACAACAATAAGATATGGAAGATCAATCTTCTGGAAGTGGGCCATATATTGTGGGCCTTGGCTATTTCAAGGCCCACTTTGTTATTCTTTAAGCAATGGTATGATTACAAAATAAAAAAAATAAAAAGGCAAAATAGGCATTAATTACCCTAAATATTTTTTTTTCAGTATATTAATCTCCCTGCCCTTGAATGATGTTTAAATCATATAAATATCCTTTTTTGTTTGTTATAGAACTCAACATAAACTTCCATACAGATGAAATATGATAAAAATATCTTAAAGGAATGATGTTGATTCCTTTTATTGGTATAAAATTTTAGGAAAAAATTCAAACGTATATATTTTAATATGATTTTGTTTTGATAGGAAAAAAAATAAATTTTATCTATTGTAATGCGATTATCATTTGAGGTAAATGTGATTTTGATGAATATATTTTAATAGGCCCTTTTGGTTATTTTAATTTGAAATTCATAATAAAGTCCTTAGAATTATATTTTTGTTATAGTAGCCAATTATGATTTGTCTTACTTCATTATCTATTACTAGCATAAATTATATATTTCGAACTAGAATCATTATTAAGGCAATACTCAACAAAATATCAACAGAACCTTAATAGTAGAGACCACGTAAAACAATTTATAACTAGAAAGGACCAAATATAAATTATTTGATCGTATCGGTTACATTGAAAATTTAAAAAATATATATATAGAAATTTAAAGTAAATTTTGTTTGTGTTAATCAAGCAAGTAATGAAATATTTAGAAATTAATGTAGAAAATGTCATAGAAATGAAAGAAACATAATTCCACTAAAAGGTTGAGAAATAGTTAAATCAAATCACAGTAGAGTTTTTTTGACAAAAAAATCACAGTGAAGTCGAACAGACACATGTGAATTATAGAGTTAATAATAGAGCTACATAGATACTATGCGGATCTCCAAGATTCTCACCCTTTGAATTCAATCCTAGATTCCTACCTATTCAAATCAACCAAACAATTGTTTTTTTCCAAGCACGCGATATCGTAGACTTGCCCTGTATTGATCATGCTAAGGAGATTATAATGAAAATCTAGACTAATTTAAATTAAACCGAGGCATGATTTTTTTAAAATAGAAACTTTATCACCAACATTATTACATTTATAAAATTTAAATTCGAGATCTCTAAACAAGTTAATATGTCTCCTTAACAATTGAATTAAGTTCAATGATTACCAAAACAACTACTTTAAAAGGAGAATATAAGAGAATTTCGTATAGTTCATGAATGCAAATATTGTATTTGTGAGATGAAAAAATGAACAAATTTTCACTGCTGCGTCTATAATATTTGAAGTCATGGAAGAAAAGGTACACAATGATTAAGAATAATGGAAATGTTTTTTAAAAAAATATATATAGAAGAAATATATGTATAAAATAGTGAATAAACAAAAGATGAATGAGGGAGAATATTCTACCATATAGGGAGAGAGAAGGACAGGGTATGGACAAAAGAATTTGAGAATGACTTGGACTTCCACCAAAATGAGTCATCATATCCATAATGTTATATATATATATATATAAAGAAAATGGACAAATAAAAAAAATTAAAGACCCAATAATTTACTTGGGAGTAGAGTTATAGTGTAGTGTGACATATATGAATGCCTAGGGATCACATTCAAAGGCAATAGGGTTGCTTCATAGGTATGAGATTATCCCATTTTATTCCCTTTTGTTTTCTTCTTTGTCTCTTCTATATGTGGGAACCTGTCCCTTTATATTCCACGACATTATTCACCATCCATTATCTTCACTCATGATTTATATTCCACTACACAGTTTAATTTATTTGACAATGATTTCAAAATAGGTTATTTTCCCAAAATTAAATCATGACTATAGCATATATTTTAAGAATAATATTATTCTTTATTAAAAATATAATTTAGTATTAATAAGTGTTGAGTTTATTGAAATGAGTTAGTCTCTCGCAATATATGAAACTAAAGTTCGAGCCTACATTGTTTAGTATATAAATCATTTCTTAAATAAGATTGTATGCATCCAATAAAAGAATACACGCACTACACAATGGAAAGTATAATTTATTAAATGCAATTTTAATGAATAAAATATGAATATTTATTTCAATGTTAGAAAAGTGGCTTTCATTAATTAAAAAAAACGCATATCAAATATTTTTATATTATATTATAATGACTTTATATTTTATGAAAATTACGTACATATATATGAGAAATTGTAGTTATTTTAAGAGTTTATATTAGTTATCGGGTATGATCTTGTCTAAATTCTTAAATAATAGCATTCTTTTGCAATCATGGAGAATAACTTTTGACCTGGATATAAAATCTTTTTTCTGATTAAGACTGACATTGACTGATCAATACATTCAGAGTCAAAGTTAATTAATATGAAAATTAATTTTTTTTATCCATCTAATTAACATATATGCCTAATATTTCAAAAACTTGACATATAATTAATATTTTAAATTAATACTGTAAGACTAAAAGTAATCAAAATTCAAATATTTCATTTCTGATCGATGTCAACTTTTAACACATATATATATATATATATATATATTTGATTATATATCATGCAAGAAATTAAACTAAATGTTTCTCTGATTCCTATACCAAAAGATAGTTTTAATGTAAATAATAGTTATAAAATGATTCAGATTACTAGACAGTGCATCATCGTTGAAGAGTCAACCAGACAAAAGAGATATTATGAGAAAAAAGATTCGAGAGAGGACAAATTTTTACAGATTAAGTGACATTGTTTTTAAAACGGAGTTTGAAGATGCACGCTTCAGAATTAATTAATGGCAAGCATTAATCAAATAGCTTAGTGGCTGGTTTCTAATTAATTGAGATAGTTGTGAAAGCATGAAGTCTTGCAAAAAAGAGAATAACGCTAAATCTCTCTCTCACACACACACAAATACAATCTTCTTAGAAATAACAAACTTGGAAGCATTATATTCGAAATTTATTATTATTATTATTTTTAAAATCAAACAAGATTGAATACACACACGCACATTTATGTTGGTGCTTGCATGTGTGAGAGAGAAGGGTCTGAATTGAAATGCAATATTAATAGGAATGTTTGTCTTTATATTAAGCTTTTAGAGGGTTTGTGGAGTTGTGCTTTTGAGACGATAATGCAATTCTTTATTATATTCAGAATTTTTGTGGACTACAAAAAATTAGCATGCATGCAACGTATCTGATTTTCATCGTGAAATGTGTCAGAATATCATTTATCTGTATATTTTTTATTTCATTGGTTATTTTGGAGAAAGTGGTGGCTGCTTTAATTAGTTTTTTTTTTATTGATCAGAAAATTTATATGCCCGTGGACTGTTTCCCCCTTCTTTGACCAGCATGCTCGTGGATAAATAATGTTTTTTTTAATAAAAATCGACCATGTCTATATATATATATATATATTGTATTCTTAAAAGTTAGGCCATTTATATAATTTACAGGAAAAATTAGAAATAGATCCCATATAAAAAAATATTTTTATAAAAGTATTAATGCTTTAATGTTTACAAGTCAAACATTATAAATTAATAGGTAAACATTCAAGATTTGTAAGTAAAAATTTTTACATTTAATTACAACCCAACCTCTTGCAATATTAATGCTTTAATATTTACATGTTAAAGTTTGTAAATTTACAAGTTACACTTGTAAAGATGTTTAACTCGTAAATCTGTTAAATTTAACTTGTAAATATTAACCTATTAATATTGTAAGAGGTTAAATTTTAAATGTAAGAAGTTTGAATCATAAATTTTGAAAATTTACTCATAAATATGTAGTATTTGATTTGTAAGCATTAAAATATGAATACTTAAACAAAAACATTATTTTAAAAAAATTAATTTTTAACCAATAAATGTTAGCTGGTAACGGGACAACAAATGCCCATCACCGATCAATGATCATCTATGGTCAGTCAACACTAGTCAAAGGAATGAGAGATCAAGAGTAGTTGTATCATTTTACATGGCAAATTAATTATAATCAAATCCTATGAGGCTCGAGTATATTTTCACAAATTCATAAAATTTATTTATAAATAATTTTTTTATATATGAGACCTATCTATTATTTTTCCTAAGTCATAAAGCTATAAAGTTTTTTTTTTTTACCAGAATAAAGCTACAAAGTCTAGTCGTTACAATTTGTCAATGTTTAATTATCGTTAGTTTTTCTTCAACATTTATTTAAATTTTTGAAAATAATTACAATATGTTAAAAAGTCTATTTATGATTATTTTGATGAGATACTTTAAATGGCTTTTAAAAATAATCTGATTGATAAATAAAATAGAATGCTATAAAAATATAAAAATACATAAAGATATCATAAAATTTTAAATAATTAAATAATAAATTATTATAAAATTATTTTTTATACAACTATAGTTCCCAATATGAGACATTTTCTACAAGCTCTGCATAGTTGATCTAAAATGCCAGATATTTTGCAGGTTTAAGAAATATCTTTTTCTTTTTATTCTTACGTTGATTGGGCAATTATTATGCATTGGAAATGGGGGGTGTTAATTTTATGAAATTAATAAAAAATTAATTTGATGAAAATGCATGATAAATGTTAGAAGTATCTTATAACTCAGTATTTTAAGAGAACTTCATATTCGGAAGCCAATCTTCTTGTGTGAGTAGTAAGGTTTCTTCTATACTCTCTATTGTCAACAAAATCTACTTCTTATATTATTAAAAAAAAAGAAATACATGTATTTTTTTTTTTGAAAAAAAGAGTAAGAAGGTAAGAAAGTACAAGATAATATAATGAAGTGATCCGAAAAAAGAATGTGATTCATTAATGTTATGTTTGATTGATTGCTTTAAGCTGAAAAACAAAGGGTGCATGCACTTTGTTGGAATTATTCCTTTGTTTTTTTTTTTTTCCTCTTTTCTTTATATCTTTTTGTGGCTCTTTTCCACTTTCTCTCTCTGGCTATGTCTGTATGTTTTCCCACTTTTGATGCGTCACATCTCAATGACCTCCACACCCTCCCTTCCTCATCCCATACTCATCCCATGCCTTTGTCAATGCACACACATGTTATATACTTTCTCTGCTTAATATTATAATTTATAAAACATTTTTTAAAATATCATATTTAAAAAATAAGTCATTTTGGGTATATTTCAGGATGCAAGTAGCAAGGTTTTTCAAAAATATGAAAAAACGCTTAATTAGGAGAAGTCATAAAATAAGGTTTTTTAATTAAAAAAACTTTATTAAATAAGAGTAAATATAGAAAGAACATATAATTTTAAATATAATTAACTAATTTATTGAAGTATAATTCAATTAAGAGTATTTATAATATACTAAACAGAGAGAGTATTGCTATTCTAATTTTTCAAGTAGTATACATGTGAATAACTAATATTCGTTATCTTTAAAAAAAAAGTGTGATAAATAAATCAAAATAATCTTATAATGTTGATTTTTAAGTTATGCTAATCAAAACTTGTACATAATAAAAAAATAATAATACAATTTTATCAAAATATATAAATAACAATACGTCATTTAAAATGTCATAATTTTTTTAAAATCCTTAGATACTTTCTTGATATTAATGCTTTTAGGTTAAATGATTAAATTTTTCATTATTTAAAGATAACACATATTAGTTATTCACATATATTTCGGTTGGATTTTATTATATTTTTTTAAATAATATTAGTTTCAGTCCTAATTATATGATAAATTAAAGTTAGTCAACTTCACATTTCTAGAATATTGATGGTTAGCATCCTTAAATTTATAAAATGTTTGACTTTTCGAGTTTATCCTTCAGTAAAATTAATAACAACAAATGCATGTGTTTAAGGATTACTGCAGATGAAAAAACGCGGCGTATTGTACGCACACGTGTATGAAATATTTTAAAAGCCGAACTAAAAAAATCAGTGATTCTCAATTTTTATGATCTAACCTATTAGACTAACAATTGGATCAACAATGTAATAATTAAATAAAAATAATATTAAATATATATATATATATAATAAATATAATAAAAAATATATAATATGTTAATAAAATGACCGTAAATTAATAATATTATAAATTATAATTTTATAACTTGTCAAATATAAGTAAATATTAGTTAAATTATATATAATTATACTAAAAGATATATGTATTTGCACCTATAATTATCAATATTTTTATAAGAAAATGATCTCAAATCATATTTTATAAATATGAATTATTCAAAAATAAAGTTGGCCTTTAGTAGGATCTAATTTTTTAATTTTTCTAATTTTTTTATATGTTTTAACCTTTTTTAATATTATGTTCACAACCGTCCTATTTTTAAAAAACTGCTCTAGCTCCCAATTTAACTTTGATTTTTGGCTTAATAGCAATTCAATTTCAGTCCAATCGAGCTCAATCATAAAAATAATTTTTTTAGTCCAAACAAAGCCATTAACGACTTCGATTGATAATTTGGCCATCTATTTGGTTTGATTTTTAAATCATTACATGTATGTATATGTCAATTAATGCCTATGAGTCTAATTTATGATTGTTGTGTTCTAATGACATGTGGCTAGGAGAGGGGTCATTTTATTTTTTTAGTCATCATCCCTCGCTTACTTTTTAATTATGATCATTCATTAAATTTATGACAAAACTAAATTCATTTAATGCAATGAAATGAATGTCATGATTAAAAAGTAAATGGAGAATGATGATAAAAAAAATGGAGAGATGCTTCTCCCCTAGAACCACCATACAAAGTTTTGATTTTAGATTTAGTATTAATTAACCTAGATTAATGTAACTTAAAATTAATTGTGTGAAATTTTGGTATAAGTAAGATTAGGGGTGTGTAGGATTGTACCACTCCAATCAGGTTGTACTTGTCTTGCTCGTGTCAAGACAGGTTTGTCCTAGTCCAAAAAAATTAGGACAAAATGTTTGCAAAACATGACAAAAAGGACTCAAGATAAGATAGGACTTAGGATACCCTTCATGACGGGACTCAAGATGGGGCTAGTTGTTGTTACTTACTAAAATTTGGGTTTATAATAGACTATAACTAAATAGCTTGCACGTACACAAGGGCTCTTATATTGAGGTGTCTTATGTCCTTATATCTACATATTTATGTGTTGAAACTCAATTAATTAATCATATATATATATATATATATATAGAAGTATAATTCTTGGTACGTGTTGGTTAAGTGTTATTAGTCATTTGAAAATACAAGTAGGGGTGGCTAAAGCAAGTAAAGATAGTTATTGAAATATTATAAGACAAGACATAAGACAAAATTTAAGTTCCAAAAATTTTTCAAATCTAGTAAACAACCCTAAGTAAGACAAAGGACATAACATAGTACTTCTCTTGACTATTTATAGAACAGAGAGAAATTATTTATTTTAATTTTATTCATAGGGTATTTCAAAAATTTTTGTGTTCATATTTGTTCTTATACAATTTTGCCCTATTAAATATTGGGAATGGTATTAAATATTAAAATATTTTATTTTAAAAGTATGTATATTTAATATAAGTAAAATTAAAATTTTGTTAATTTTTTATGCATAGTTAGTAAGGTTTATTTTTAAAATTTTAATAAAAATAATTTATAAATATAATTAGAAAGAGAAAGGAAACTTTTGAAATTAATTTTGATTTGGGACGTGTGTGTGTGGGGTTGAATGCCAGAGAAGGCAGTCAAAGGGGGAATGATGAAGCGATCATCCCAACGTTGATCCCTTTACTTCATAACACCTCTTCCATCATTGTGTCTCTGAGTCCTACCTTCTCTCACTTCTGCCCTTTTTCTTTAAATTTCTTCTTTATTTCTTTATTATTATTTCCTTCCATTTCTCATTTCAACTTTCTTTTGCTTTCCCTCCTCTATAGTCTTTTTTTTTTTAAAGGTTTTCTCTATTTTTTTTCTCTATGTCCTTTTTTTTCTTGTATTGTTTGTTTCTCCTGGTTTGACATGTAAATTATTTTCAATTGATCAATGTATCAGATTAGAATTAAGAAGAGATAGTTAAATTATTAATTTTGTTTAAAAAAAATCTTAGTTTATACTTATTAATTAATTGCATTATATTTAAACATATTTTTATCTATCATATACTTCATCCGTTAAAAAATATAAGTCATTTTTAATTAAATTTCACCCCTAATAAACTAATTACTTATTTTTAAACTAATCATATTTTTTTAGATTTACCTCTATTTAATAGGATATCTCACCTTAAAATAAATATAAAGTAATTTATTCAATAGAGGTATTTTTTTTAAAAAAGATAATGATTATACATTAAAAGGTTTAAAACATCTTATATTTTTGAACATTCAATTCCTCAAAGGGAGTATAACATTATAATCTACTTAAACTTGGGAAAACAATAATTATAGACCTTGTAAAGTTATCAATGATAATTTAAGATTCAAATTATTGAAATGTCATTTTAGACTATGGCCTTTGTTTGTAATTAAAATATGTCTAATTACCAAACTAATAAATGAAAGGTCACTCATGAATTTAAAGGAAGTTAATTGTGAATGTAAGGAAAATCATATATGAATCTATGAAAATTCAATTTTAAATGGTAACTTGTGAATTTTAGAAAAATTACTTATAAATTCATGAAGAGATAGTTGTGAGTGGATATTCAGACATATGAGAAGGTCCCTAAATCACTAATTTATAATTGAGACTATATACATCTATTTACAACTAACATTATATATATTTACAAATGACATTCTTTAAATCAACAACTAATTATCCTAAATCACAAGTGACAATGCTTAAATTTTTCTAGCCATTCACAATTGAATTTCACAAGTTTATTAGTGACTTTTTTTTTTTAAATTCACAAGTGACCATCCTTAAAGATGTATAAATATAATTCATAATGCTATTTATCCATTTATAATTGACTTTTCATTAACTAACAAGTAACATTCCTTAAATATTCATGAGTTATTTTAATAATAAAGATTTTAATCCCTTCATGATATATATATTTTTTAATACAAGTGGGCAAGCTCAGTGCTTGGAGATTAGACTACATAATCAAGGGGAGAAAAAAGATCAACAACTTAAACAAACTCATAGTCGTTCTGCATCAGCGCGCCCTACAAGCTTCGAGGATTGTGTGCATTAGCTTCAAATTCTCGCCTATTCCATGAACATTCCTTGCAAGAAAGTCCACCATCCTAATAGCTTCATGATATTTTAATAATTTGAGACATTCAATTGTCATTAATGTCTTCATTTTCCCTTTAAAGGGAGAAAACAACTTTGTGAGTAAAAAAATTACACTGTACATTGTGAGATTTGGAGATCAATTTGAATTATTCAAGAAATAAATACATTGACATTCCTTATATTTTATCACTAAATAAATACCTTTCTTATAATTTTAAGCCCATGTCAACCTCTTTTAGAAATTGATACACTTCTAAAATGCTTGGAAATACGTGCTTAAGAGATAATCTAATTTGCTTGTATTTGATAAATAATTTACAAAAAAAAAATTTGTACTATCGATTATACTTTTCATCATTCATACTCATTCTGATCCTATATATTAGGCATTTTCTAAAATTACAATCTGGCCCATTTTATAAGTTACTAACTGAAAAAATTGTTTTGTTTTAAATTAAAAATTTTAAATTATCCTTAAAAAATAAGAGAGAGATAAAAATAATATTATATAATGTAGTTATTTTTCATTTCAAGATTATGTTTGAAACTTTACTTAACTTTTATTCTTTAATCTTTTATTGTATTAATATTGATGAGATAAACAGAAATAATTTATAAATAAGATACAAAATTAAACTTGATTTTGACCCAATAATTAATTATCATACAAAATTAAATTATTGATAAATTTATATATAATATTATTAAATTTTTTAATTTAATTTAACACAATTATGAATTACTGAAAAATTATTGACAAATTAATATGGCAAAATGAGAACCAAAAGCTGGTATGAATAGCTTGAAAAAAAAATCATGTTCAATTGATTATGGCAATTATATGCTGTTTGGCTAATTTTATTTTAAAAATTGATTAAACACTCAAAAATTTTGTTTTAAAATTATTAGATATATTTAATAAAATTTATAAATATTTAAAATTTTTTTAAAATATTTTACAATTTGAGATGGAGAGAGTATAAATAAATTAAATACACTCAATGTGAGATTAGAAAACGATCTCTTATGACATGAAGCACTTTGTCTTGCGTTGATTGGACGGTGTAGTGCAGGCGCATTTCATCACTTTACAAAAGCATATACATGACATAATCCATATAATGAAATTCTGAATTTCTGATGGGGGAGCCTCCGACGAATCATTGATTATAATAGATAACGCAAAAAGACTGATTTTAATAAAATATCATTCTACGTAATAAAAAAATAATTAAATAAATAATGCCTTAAATTTTATATCAAGTACCATCATAAATTTTAAATTTATTTATTATATAAATTATTTTTTTTAATTTTTAAAAATAATATAATTTAACTTGTATTAGTAATAAATATTGACATTAATCATTAGTTGATTAAAAAATAATATAAAAAATTATCAAAAAATATAGAAAATACCTTTGAAATTAAAAAAAGATAAATTTTTTTTCATTATTTCTATAATTCTTAATGTCCTTTTTTGTTATTTTATGGTTAACTAAAAATTTAAATTAACTTATATTAATGACAGAGGTTATATTACGTATTTTTAAAAGTTGAGAGAATAATTTATACAATAAACAAGTTTAGAATCTATAGTTTTACTTGATCTAAAATTTAATAGATAATTTGTTTATTCATCCATTAAAAAATTATAAAATAAAAGATTCATTATACACTTTCTCTAACCTTATTTATAAGATCATATTGGTTCATGATACAATTTTTTAAATAAAATTTATTTTTTTGGCCAAATTTTAAATAAAATTTAATGAAACATTCATGATACATTTTTAAAAATACTTTTGTCTCTTTCACTTTTGTCTTTTCATCCTCCCCATCTCCCCCATTAACTATATCAATTAAGGGGTCATTTAGAAAAATTATTAATTTTTTTAACATTTAACTACTTTTAGCTAATTTATTGAATGTCATGAATAAGGTCTTATAAAGAAAGACCGAAGGGAGTATATACAGTGATATAACTATTTGGTAATATTATTGTCAAGTTTATACAAAGGGCAACTTTCTTATCATAATTTTTTTATATGCAAGACTTAAATACTCAACATAATTAATTACTCCCAAGTTTATTGATAATTAAATTTAGGAGGATAACAACACATTTTTCTATATTCAATTGTCAATAAATTTGAAAGTAATTAATTGTATTAAGTAAAATTTTAAAGTAACTCTCCCTCATAAATATGTCTGCATGTCTATATAATATATATATATATATATATATATATCAATCTTATCTCTATTTTCATGCAAATGTGTAAGGTTTGAAACTTTGTATGGGTGGTACTTCCTCTATTTTTTTTTATTATTAGAGAAACTATCCTTTTTCACTTGTTTTTTTCAAGCAAAATCACTCATTTTAATAAGCATTTATTTTATATTTTTTAAATCACCCCTCATAATTTTCTTTAATAAAAAATAATTAATATATACTTATGTTGATTAATATATGACATTTCAGTCCAATTTTTTATTTTTAACCATAATTATTATAATTAACTGATTTTTAAAATTGTATGATATATATTTTTTCTTTTATATATAAAATGGGGGAGTAAAAAGGAAAGGCGCACTATCACTTCTTTTTCATTGTTTGTTTTCTATATATGCATTTACCATGAGCTCATAGCTAAACTGCAATGGGTATCATTGAATATCTGTGATTTTGTTTTAATTGATTCAGTAGTTGTAAAATGAAAATAATTATTTTATAATAATGTGGGTCTCAACTTAATCTACTTCACTATCAAGAGAGACTCCCAAGAGTTGACGACATGAAGTATTGTGCAAAGAATTAATTATTTTTACTTATTTTACCACCTTCCTACTAAAGTGCAGAGAGTTTACTTTCACTGCGATTTTACTGAACAGCTTGACCTAATGATACACCAACGAGGATTTTCCAAATACAATGTGAATTCCCTACATGCACAAAATTAAATGCATATATATATATATATATATATATATATCATGCATTCTCACAGAGAGAGAGAGAGAGACCTTTTTGAATTAAAAAAATCATATTATGAAAGTTAATCCTTACTTAGGTTCAAGAATCATGAATCCATATTAGTTTATAGTACAGAATATATATTAGATAATTACATAAAGATAAAAAATGTTATAAAAACAAGAAATGTACTCCGCCCTAGTCCTAATTATGTTTATTTTTAATTACCTCATCAGAATAAAGAAAAATTCATTATTTCATTATGATGATGTTAAAATGTAATAAATTTTATTTTTACTCTTGATTAATAACATTAATTTTTTAAAAAATAATCTATTTCTACATATTCATCACGAATAGCAATAAGGATATTTTTGAAAAATATTAAATATCCTAAAA
The DNA here is from genome assembly GCF_029017545.1 of Prosopis cineraria. Classification (NCBI taxonomy): domain Eukaryota; kingdom Viridiplantae; phylum Streptophyta; class Magnoliopsida; order Fabales; family Fabaceae; genus Prosopis; species Prosopis cineraria. The sequence goes on along the minus strand of NW_026555342.1, from coordinate 4,277,346 downwards.
ACTCATGCAAAAGTGATACTCCCTTCATTTAAAAATATAAGTCATTTTTAACTAAATTTTACTCCAATAAAGTAGTTATTTACTTTCAAACTAACCTTGTATTTTCATGTTTACTGCTATTAAATACCTTACAATAAATATAAAGTCATTTATTAATAGTGGTATTTTTAAAAAAAGCAATGATTGTACCTCGAAAGACTAAAAATACCTTACTTTTTTGAATATTTAACCTAACAAAAAATATTTTATATTTTCAAACAGAGTGAGTATATAATATTTAGGACCACAAATTTTTTATAGATGACGACGTATATTTAGAATTGAGGAGAGTACATATATCACCTATATTTTCTAAGTGAACATTTCAGCCTATATAAATTATAAAAACTTGCAGACACATTTTCACAAAACTTGATTGAATTAAGTACTCCCTCCGGTCCCATTTATAAGTCCAATTTTAGAAGGTGTATTTGGTCTCATTTATAAGTCACGGTGCGTCTTTTTAGGTAATATTTGAGAGGTATTTCCAAAATTACCCTTCATGAAAGAGAAAAAGTAACAGGACATTACTTTTTAGATTTGTTATATAGGGGCATGTTTGGAATTTTACTTACTTTTATTCCTTGTACTTTTATTGCATTGGTATTGATGAGGTTGGTAGAAATGACTTATAAATAGGACCGGAGGGAGTAGAATACAAAGGACAAAGTATGAGTTGATGAGAGAGAGAGAGAGTGGAGTTTGATGAAGTTGAGATATGTACGATGAGATGGGCAGGCAGGGAATCATATATTTGCTGAGCCATTGACATTCCAAGCACCTTCTGCTCTGACTCTCCCAGAGAACCTAATTCTCTCTCTTTTACAATTTATGCATTTTATTTCTTATGATATTTTCATGCTTTCATGTAAAGTCTTTTGTTCTTCCCTTTGTTTCCCCCCCCCTTTCAATTTGCAATTTAACTTCTCCACGTCATCACCATGCTGAAGAATATCATTTACACACAATCCATAATTGTAATGTTGTGACATTTTGACTATGTAATCCCATCATCTAATTAGTATTGTCATTCTCACTTAATACGGAACATGTGTGGTCACAGTGTCTGATCTTTTCATTAGCTAAATCTCAAGCTAACCAATCACTTCACTCACTTTTTTTTAAGTAAGAAATTAAAGAGCCATAGAGATTTGTTCTTTTCAAGGATCCTATAATTCTCTAATGTGACGTAGCATTAATCATTCACAATTGAATTTGGAACCTAATGGGGCCAATAGATAAAAAATGGAGTCACCCCTTATCGCAAGTACTTGAATTTGTTGTTTTCTTTCATTTAGCTACCCTTTAATTAATTTCAAGATTTTGCGGATTAATGAATGGAATTGTGGGGCGTGTCAAGAGGGGAAAAAAAAAAACACATGATGGGGCATGATAGATCTCTGAAAAAGCAGAAGTTTAGATCATGGTTGCTTCTTGTTGGATTTTAGCTTTTATATGTATGATGATGAGGAAGAGGATCATGATTTGCCAATATTGAGCACTCATCCTAATAAGGGTCTCAGATGGGAGGGTAAGTGACCACATAATAAGGGTCTCTTGCCCTTAGAGAGAGAGAAAGAGGCAGGCTACAAGATAGTGATGCTTCAAAAGGGCAGAGCAGGGCTAGGACCCTGTATCACTAACTCTGATAGAGACGCCTCAATCTCTTTGCCATTGCACCACCCACCCCCTTTGCTGTTTTATGATTTAATTTCTCTGAAATTCAAATAAGAGCGTGTGGATGTACATAAAGCTCAAGTTTCCCCTTTTTCCCACCACCTCTCTTTTATTTTCCCCCTAAAGCAATATCTGAATCCATGAATTCTTTCAGGGAAAAATATTTGGCATGTTGTATTACTGGACTAATCTAGACTTGAACCAATTCGATCAAATGACTAAACAAGTTCAGTGGTTGCAAATGTCTGAACTCACAACGGCACGCTAAAGATTGGTCAAGTTTCATGAACCTGATACAGACATTGGGAA